>NC_056739.1:1090755928-1090815928 GCF_019279795.1 Protopterus annectens | reverse complement strand
AAATTGTTATATATGGAGTACTGTGGTGCATACTTTTAACATGATAACCACCTGTCAGGCTGTTATCCCATGTTTGACTGCCAATTCCAATGGCATAGAGATAAAGCCCTGAAAATATTCTCAGGTAAACTACATATTTTTTTTATTTGTTTTTAGTGTGAAATAATGTATCCATTGATGTTAGTTTGCATACATCTGAACATGAATTGCTCAAGTTACAGTTAGGTGACAGGATTGCTGCAACAGAGAGTCCTTCAACAATAAAAAATACATCAATTCTAAATAAGTAAGAAATTCAATAACAATGTTCACAACAGCCAGCTATATGATTATACTGCTATTCTGGAAATGAGAATGTGAATCATATGGATTGTCTGCAGACAACAGATAAAAAATCAGACATAAAATCACATTGTATGCAGTGAGTATATGTATGCGTGTGTGTGTGTGTGTGTGTGTGTGTGTGTGTGTGTGTGTGTGTGTGTACCACATATACATATGTAGAGCACTCAGTAAAGAATACAGATGCATAAAAGGGTAATATATCAGTGAGGCATAGCTCTCAGCGTTTTCTTTCTTTTTCTTTGAATGTTACTTTGTTCCTGTATATAGATGTTTTTTGATAAAATGCTGTAGATTACAATCACTGCATAAAGCCATCTACCAAACATTATACTTCCTGTTACTCAGAATATAAATGTTTAATGCATTTCCTCTTATTTGATTCAGTTCCTTCCTATGCAAATCAGTGTTTTAAGTGTCCTCAAGTTTGAGACTTTGATCTGATTATGTTTAACTTCGTCAAACCTCAGTCAGTGAAGACATTAAAAGGTATCCAGACAGGTTCTTTTGAAGTGGATTTATCCAACAGTAAGTACTTTGATTGAGTGAAGAAACAAAGTTTACAGCCATTTTAGTTTTTAATACACTGTGCTGTCATAGGAGTGCTTTTTCTCAGCTTCCTTTTATCAACTATCGCTAGAATTGTAAAATGTTTCTTCCTGTATATGTACTAATTCTAGTTTGAAGTATAAAATAGACCTATTTATGTTTAACTGATGCACTCTGCTGGGAACATATAATGAATAATATTTATTATATCCCATAAATAAAATATGCTTATGTCAAGGTAATACTTACATTATATACCAAATGTTAGCCTATCACACTAAATATCATTTTGCCTTACTTGATAATGAGCAGAGTGTGTGTGTGTGTGTGTGTGTGTGTGTGTGTGTGTGTGTGTGTGTGTGTGTGTGTGTGTGTGTGTGTGTGTACCTGTGTGTGCATGTGCATGTGCGTGCGGAGTGGGTAGTAAATATTTCCTATCCATCACCCTGGGCTGAAGAACGAAATCCAAGCTGCAGTGGACAGCCTGAACTGAACTTTATATTTACAGTACAGTTAAAAAAATGTTAATAGCACTTCATTTGGTAATTTATTTAATCTTGTCCCCTTACATCTATATTGCACTAAATAACCTGTTTCTGTTGAATAATTTTATAGTCCAACAGACCTCTGAGATAGCAGTAGCAGAGAATAACTCTGAGATGAGTGATAGTAGAAGATAGGCCATCATAAGTACCAAGACCACTGTAGACTGACAGGAAGTTTCAAACTTTAACAGAGATCAAAAGTCCATTTCTGAAAAGTATAACCCAAAAACATTAAAAAAGATTGAGGAAAAAATCTCTTTTGATGGGGTCAAGCATCTCTCTGTCCCCCATGTTTCTAAATTCAATATGCTTTTTCATTGCACGGCTTATTAGTATCGATATGGTGTAAAGGTCTAGGGGTGTGATTTTCACTCATCAGCCTGATCACTGAATATAATGCCTACTTTGGTATGGACCTGTCCAGACATTTGACACCATGTGAAAGCCTACAACAAAATCAAGGGCATAAATTATAAAAACTACGCAGACTATCTCAAAGGCTTGAGATGTTGAAGGGATTCTTATGCATCTCAGAGAATACTTCTTTTGAATTGTCTTCATCTCAACATAAAGCGAAATACTTCTCTTACACTATTTAAATGTTATCTGGAATAATAGATATGGATAGGGCAACATGTAAATGTTTTGCTGTTTTCTGGGTTATTTGTACTTAAAATATAGCATGCAAAAACATCATGGAAATCTATAGTTAGGCTTCAAAAGATCCTCATGGGTCTATCGCCTAGTAAGTACCTAAGAACCTTTAAACTTATGAGCAGTGTAGAGAACTGGAAGAGCATTGCAGAATGGGAGAGACAAGAGACCTCTTCAAGAAGACGTGATATTAAGGAAAATTTTCAGGTAAAAATGGATATGATAGACAAATTTGGGATAAGCCCATCAGAAACAGAAGTTAATAAAAAGACATACCAGAAATATGTAGAAGAACTGTATAAGAACTATATAAAAGTAACATTACTGAAACATATGATGGCATGTTCTCTGATCTATAGCTAGACATCTTTCAGAGTGAATTTAAATAGGCTTTAGAAATGATGAATCCAATCTAATGTTTAAAATACTGTAAAATGATTCTATTACAGTGTTTCTTAGAGTTTGCCAGCAAATTTGGCAAACCCTTTCAGTGGGCATTGTAAATGGTCAGTTTATATTCCAATCTTAAAAGAGGGCAAAGCTAGTGAGTACTCAAATTATCAAAGGACTGTACTTGATTCAGATGCTAAAAGGTAAATGCAAACCATACTCCAGCTATATATTGATCAAGAAGTGACAAATGCACAAGTTGGTTTTTGAAGGGCTGAGATCAAAATGTCAATATCCACTGGATAATACAAAACGTAAGGCAGTTCCAGAAATATCCTTTTGCTTTATATTCTGCTCTAAACCCTTTGACTGTGTGAAACATAAACTGAGGCATGTTCTTAGACAAATGTGAATACTGGGTCACCTTGTTCGCCTCCTGAGCAATTTGTATCCAGAACAAGAAGCAGCAGAACCAAATATGAAATGGCTATTTCAGGATTAGAATAGAGTGTGGCAAGGCTCTGTATTGACACCCTTCTTCTTATAAGTTCACAGCTAAATGCTAGGCAAGCTGCCATTGCAGAACATTTTAAGTCTAACAAGTTTTCCTTAACCCTACCTCAGTAGGTTATATATTTGCCTTACCAGGACCAGCCTTAGCTGAAATGGCGCCCTAGGCGAACTAGTACTCCGGTGCCTCTTAAGCCCCACCCACACTAAACTCATGAAACATCCTTATAAGCCACACCCACAGGTAGGTCACTCTCCAAGAAAGCCACTCTAGTCATTTCCTTCAATTATTTAAATGCATAGGAAGACAAGATACCTTATAATGTAATTAAACTGCAAGTGAAGGATGGTGGGATTTTCCTTTAATAAATTATTCCTTTAATAAACCTGCTTTATCTGTTGCTCCTTCACACATATTTTACTACAAGTCATGCCCTCAGAAAATAGAAGCCCATGTGACTTGTTTCAAAGGGTTGCTTAAGTTAATCTAAACAGTTTAATTTACTTTGGGGTAGGCAACCAAGCCTTACAGCTCAGTGAAAGTAAAATAGCAACCTCTCTCCTCCCTGTGTACAGTAGCTTAAGCTAGAATAGCATTAACACAGATAGCCATTTGCTAAGCAATACAGCCTCACAATGAAAACAGATTTAGCATGAGCAGTAAACTTCTCTGCTACTGAAACGGTATGAAACCCACATTCATAGAAATGCATTTGGCCAGTGGAGGGTTAAGTTTACCTTTGGGCTGTTTTCCAAATAGACTCCTTGCACACATTTTTAGGGCCATGCATACATGTATTTGTTCTTTGATTCACCTTCCTGATTGTATTAAATTATATTTCTTGTATAATACAGCACCATGTGTTAGAATGTGTTTTAAATTTGTCGTTTCAAACATTCTTTTAATAAGCAATGAAATAAAATGTATAAACCAATAATGACAAACTACTCATTTCAGAAAATTTCAACCATAAAAGGCCACTCAGACTTCTGTCATTACAATCCACCAACATCACTCAATAGACAATCTCTGCAGAAGTAAAATCATGTAAATAATTCCACATTAAAGAAATCTGTAACTAATGAAGAGGTTGCTACTGGCAAGCAACTTTCCACCTCAGTGCTTCATCGACAAATTCAGTGCCTGCTGCCCTTGAAGAATTAATTGCCTATGTTACATTAAACAAAACTGGTAAGTTGGTAATATTGCAATAGGGAATGTCTGAGAAACTGACAAGTTGATAGTTACTAGGCATCTTATACAAAGGAGGACACACTCAGGAATGCAGAGCTCCTATCCCCCCTTAAAATGCACCAAATAATCAGCAGCTAGGGCATTACATACCATGCCTCCATACCTCTCAACCTCAGCACAAGAAAGCTGGACAAAGCCTAAAAAGTGGGAGGGGGAACAAAGGCCCCAAAAGAGGGATAGATTATAAATATTGCTTTTATAGGCTTAGAAAATTGCTAGGATAGCAACATTTGTCATAGCAGGTATTTTCTGAAGGAAATGAAGACGGAAACTTATATGCATGATATTTAGTTATTTCAATCCTCAGTGATTTGTCAGAAAACCACAAATTTTATGAGGAATAGACCAAAAATATGAGGCAAAAATCTGGACATTTGGCAAAAATCTGGACAGTTGAGAGGTATGCGACACCTCTCAACCTCTTAGTACAAAAAATCTGGGCAAAGCCTAAAATAATGTGAATGCAATGACCAAAAATAAGGATAGTTTTAACTATTGCTCTTTTTAACTTAGAAAGCTACTAGAATAACAGGATTTGTATTAGCATGTATTTTGTGAAGGATGTGGTTTGAAACTCATATACATGTCATTATTTAGTGACTTCAGTCCTCCCTGATTTGCCAGAAAACCACAAATTTTATGAGAAACAGACAAAAACTATGATGCTAAAAATGGACATTTGAGAGGTATGTTAAACACAAGCAGGAGTTCATGGTTAACAGAACCAAATGCTATTTAAAGTAAAATAGGAAACATCTACTTGTGTACCTTTTTGTAAATGACTGAAGTACCCTTTCCCAAAAAATAAAGATTACAATTTGCAATGGATCAGTTACGGGTATATGCATGCTTATTTTGCTGAGTGACACTTAAATGTTTTAGCTCAGATCACAGCCATTTCCTGTAGCTTGATTGCAGTATTTTTAGTGTTAGAAAAAAAATACATATTGATCAAAATTTAGTAGGATCTGCACAGTAATCATATCCTTAAAACAGAAATAATGTTAGCTTTTTACCAATCTGCTGAAACCTATTCTTCCCCTAAGACAAGACGTGGAAGTTCTAGAATTGGATCAACTATTTGTAAGCAGAGCTCCTTGATGCTTGTGTTGTTTAAACTATGCGTACATTTGAAAAGTTGCATTTATTTTTTGTTTTGGTTTCTCAATTAGAGCCTGCTTGACAGCAATGTCCTGAAAGGCACATTCATCATCCCGCTGTAAGTAAGACTTTCTGGAAACATAAACAATTCCTACTAACTTAATTTAACCTCTGGCTATCTATTTATCTGTCTATCTATAAACACACACACACACACACACACACACACACACACACACACACACACACACACACACACACACACACACACACACACACACACACACACACACACACACACACACACACACACACACACACACACACACACACACACACACACACACACACACACACACACACACACACACGCCTATTCTCTCACATAGCAACACACATATCTTCTTTCATACAGCAACAAAAGGCTAGTTTAAATTCCATACACTCCTGCTCTACTTTCTCATACAAACACACAGAAATGCACTTTTCTCTCTCATACAGAAATGAACGGGACCACTAGTTTAAATTATACACATGCACACCTACCTTTTCTCTGTTCTCACACAGCAGCACACACATACACACACTGACTCTTTCTCACAAAGCAACAGACACATACACACACCTACTCTCTTGCACAGCAACACACACACACCTTCTCTTTCAGAGGAATGAACAGCTAATTTAAATTCCATACAGACACACCTACTAATACACAGTAACACACACACACACACAGACACACACACACACACAGACACACACACACACACACACACACACACACACACACACACACACACACACTATCTCTCATACAAACAGAACAGATAATTTAAATTTCCTGCACATACACACACGCGCACACACACACACACACACACACGCGCACACACACGCACACACACACACACACACACACACACACACACACACACACACACACACACACACTGTGTAATCGTGCCCTATAAATTCTTTGCAAATAGACTGGGCAGAACTGGAGACAGTGATGGACTTTAATTTCCTATCTGAAGATGGTATTTGCAGCCGTAAAATTAAACATATAGCCAATGTGGATATGATTGTAAATAGCAGAGCATCTCATTATCAACAAAGGATCAGATAGTTAACGTTGTCTTTTTCAGAGTAATAACATACAGGTGTGAGAGATGGAATAAAAATAAGACCATGCACCACAAAAATCAATACTTTTTGAAAATTTGCAAGATTATCACATCAGTCATTAGTTAAAGAAATAAATCTGGACTTCACCAAAAGGTCTGATAGTAAAGTTAAAGCTCAAATACTTTGGCATATAATGTGAAAACAGGATTCCTAGCAAAGATACTGGTGCTTGAAAAGATTTAAGGCAAAAGATGAAAGGGATGGCAGAGGCTAAGATGGAGAGGTTAGGTAGCATTACTTAAGTAGTGAATGTGAATTTACAAGAAGCAGTTGTTTACAGACAGGTCTGGTGTGCTAAAATCCTTGATGTCATGAAGAGTCTGACTTCACTAAATGATTAAATAACAACAAACCTACAAAGCTTTCAGGATATTAAGCCAATTGTCATAATTATTATGCAAGCAACTGTTATGTAGATGTCAAGCTCAGGCACAATACATTGGAAAGCTATCCACAGCCACTCGCAACAGTGAAAAGGCATTACAGAAAAGAGAAGTTACAGAATTCAATGACATTATCTGAAAAAAGTTAAATGATTTTTTTTTAAGTGATGGCATTATATAATAGCAATAATCAACTTACGAGTGGAGGCAATGTTCATTAGCCATGGCTGACTTTTTTGTGTTATCACACAGGCTTCACCCTTATGATCATACTTTGCCAGGCCATGGGTGAACCAAACATTACTTATGCCCATTTTTGGATTATTGCTAAATTATATGTTGGTGGATACAGATACAAACTGTACAAATAAAACTGTTATAAAATGGAAGGGTCAGCTACAGGTAACCTTCTTAGACATGTGAAACACATTCATAATACCAATTACAATATAGTCTAAAGGGAACACAAAAAAGTATTTAGAAACAAAACAAAGATCAAGCTTCACTGCAAAGAAAAAACAAGGAGTTCTGCCAGGTCAAAAGTGTGTGACATTTTTATAAACAATACCAGTACTTAACATATATATGAAAAGAAAAAAAGACAAAATGCTACTTTTAATGACTAGATTTGCAGCCATTATGCATTACTGAAAATTAAGGCTTTCCTAAATTTATACATGCGCTTAAGTTATGGAATTTAATCAAATGAAAACTAGCAACAAACAAACCTCTATTTTTGAAGTTCAAAATGAAAACAGCATTACATTTTCATTTTACAATCAGATTTCATGTGCAGATAATGCTTACATTGGTGATAAACAAACTTAATATGAATTAAAAAAAAAAAGTTTTGGGGACTTGGCTCTTTATAGGAAACACTGTTGAAAATACACATGAACAGTTTTCCTTAATGGATGAAGTTAGAATTAGATTACAGAAATGGCTTTAGAAATAACACGAAGTGAATGTGACAAAACCAATTGACCTACTTGCCTTACAAAACAGCAACATTTGATTTACTGACAACTGATTTCAACAATAATGTCAGATAAATATTAAGTTTTTAGAAGTAGTCCTTCAGGTATATAATTTCTGAAAAAATATATAATTAAGAAATGTTCTTCCTGTTAGAAAACTTAAAATAGATTAGTCTGCAATTTGTAACATTATTTATTAAGTGGTTGGGTAAATTTCAAAGGTATACATTGCTATTAATGTGGATTTGATCACTGCTCCATCATGGAAGTGAAGGACAAGTTCTAACCATGCAGAAACCTGACTTTTTTAGAACTTTTGTTGTTGAAAGTGAATGGATGTCTTGTCAATTATAAATAACATCATCAGGGGTAAGCCCAGTCCTCACTGCAGCAGTCTGAAATAAATACTTAAATAGAAGAGGCTGACAACCATGTCAGCTTTGAAACTTATGGAACTGCTGAAAACTGCTTTTCAAGTCACCACAAGGTTATTTTGGTAACTCTTTAAGATTTAACCCCTGATAGAAATGAAAACCTAAAATAACATACAAACTGGAAAAAGCACCACTCTTGGGTTCAGAAGTCAAAAACTTGGATTATAAGATGAAAATTGTGCAAACTGCAGGCAGATCTGGAAGTAGAACTATCAGAATTATTAAGCTGAAATGCCCCTAACAATAAAAATTCAATGGCTGGCTGTTGAACTGATCAAGAGACAAATGCACAGTGACAACAGACTAAAAAAATAAAATGTGAAAAGGGAGAATTTTGGAAAATTTTATCTAGAAAAAAATGAAACAAACTAATATACAAGAAAATTTACCATCTGTGTTTGACATGCATATGACTTATGAAAACTGATATACAATAATCAATGACTGAAATCTGTTAATGAGTTTGTCATTTGGTCCTGTTATGTTACAAACTTCTGCATTCATGATCAAATACCAGTAAGACATAAAATTATATAAATTCAGCAAAATGTCTGGTTCTGTGTTGCAGAAGGATAGAGCTTTGACTGTGAACCAAGCAATCAGGGTTTGACTATTGTCTGGAATAAAAATGGGAAGTGGGCTCTGACTAGCCAAATATGATAATATCTGCAAACCATGTACACAATTGCATCAGAAAATGATACTGAAGTTCTCCAAAATAAAAATACAAATCTGGTGCAACAGTAATGACCTTGACTTTAATGTCAGCAATTGTAGCATGGGAGATTTGGCAAAAATTGCATAAATTATGATTACAAAATAAATGGTCAAGTCATAAAGAATGACTCCATCAGTAAAGATCTTCGGATAATGGTAAACAACAACAACAACAATTTAAGCATTGACCAATGTATATCTACCAATATCAAAAACAAACCTTGTGTGGCCCATCTAATTTTAAAGGACATGTCTAATCTCTCCATAGAATGCATGAACTAATTTATACCTCATTGATATGACCCAGTATTAAGTGCAACTCTGAGTGCTTTAGCCTTTGATGAAGTCCCCTGAAACAACTTGAAAAGATGCACCAGTTCTTTATTAATAAAATCATAGGGCAAACTTTAATGTCTCAGAAAGGTCTGAGGAATTTGTATGGTAATTTGTTACTTGCAGGTTTCATAGAAGTGACTGGTCTATAAGGAAGTGTCTGATCTGGTTCTGTTTCAACGTCTATGCAAGGAATTAAACATTGTGGGATATGATTTTCTAAACCAGAAATGGGGGAAAATTAATATGAAAACTAAAAATGTGAGAGTTAAATTATACAATACATTCCAAGATCATGGAATAAGTTTCCTCTTACAACCAGAAGAAATCAATCATTAATTTCCTCACAAAATAAATAATTTTATATATATATATATATATATATATATATATATATATATATATATATATATATATATATACACACACACACACACACACACACACACACACACACACACACACACACACACACACACACACACACACACACACACACACACACACATATATGGATTCACTTCAGAAGCTTGAAAGCCCAAAATCTTGAATTTCAAAAGACTGAGACCAAAATCTTGAAAGTTCAAAAGACTGAAAACTCAAAATACTGAATCTCAGAATACTTAATCTCAGAATACTGAAAACACACAGAATACCAACACTTACTACATTCCAGAAGAAGTAGATACAGAAACAAATACAAGGCAAACCATATTACTTTTCTCCAAGTATAAGCAGGGTGGCAAGCCCCCCTGCTCCTCCACACTCCCTGCTACTTAAATATATCAACTCCGAGATCACACTTCACTACACTAACATGGTTTATTTTGTAGTATAGCAAGTTAGAAGGGAACATGACTAAGGTTACAACAGGCAGTCATGAAACACGTAATGGTATGGTTGTCATTTTGTTCTATGGAGTGTGATCTCGGAGTTGATATATTTAAGTAGCAGTAGGTGTAGGGGGTGCAGGGGGTCTTGCTGCCCTGCTTATATTTGGAAAAGTGGTAAATGGTTTATCTTTTATTTGTTTCTGTATTTAGTTGTGCTGTAATACAGTAAGTGATGGTATCCTGTGTGTTTTCAGTATTCTGAGATGAGTTTTCAGTCTTTTGAACTTTCAAGATTTTGGTCTCAGTCTTTTGAAATTCAAGAATTTGGGCTTTCAAGCTTTTTTCACTGTAAAAAAGCTGGTACAGCTGATCAAAAACAACATTTTTCAGTGTGAAATTGTGGGGTACAGTTGAGACAAAGGACTACATTGTAATATTGGAATTGGTATATATAATTATCAAGGGGTGTGTGAGATGCAGTACACTTTAATTTTGTTTGTTTTTTGATCTGCAGGTGATCAGTCAGTTGTGTTCGTTCACTTCAGTGTGGCATTGTAAACTCATGTGTGCACGCACATGCATGTGTGTGTGTATACGTGTGTGTTAGTTCTGTCAATATGAAAAAATGGACATATTTGACATACAGCAACATATATGATCTCTTTAGTGAGACAGTTATAATGGCCTCTAGATTTTATCAAATGCTTGCCTACCACGGTGGACTCTTTGTTAAGGACATAACAGTATTGTTTGCACTGGCCATATCTATAGGTGCCTCCCTACTTTTTCTTACTTTTAAACTTCTTGAATAAATTTGTGCCCATGTTGTCAAAATAGTTTTTCAGACACTTGCCCCTCCTAAAGATAGTTCTAGGAAAACCACCTAATTTATCCATAAGTTGATGGTTGCCCATAAGTAACTCCCAATTCCTTTCCAGTATTTCCCTAATAACTGAACTCTCCACACTATACAAAGTGTTAAATTTGTTATTACAGTCCATAATATCACTTTTTGTAATAGTGTTCTGTACTGAGCCATTGACCAATGATGGACTGTATATCCAAGATGTCCTCTTGCAGATAACTTCATCAAGTATAGGATCTATAAAACATTTAGGATAATCCCTTATACTAAACATGTTAACCAGAGTTTCACACTCACATAGAAATACACTGTAATCAGTAGCCATATTTGCCAACCTAACTAGATGGCCTCTAAGAGTTGCTTTTTTCTGGTATGTAGGGTGAAATCTCATGCAGTGGAGTAGACAGTTGGAATATGCAGGCTTCCTAAACATATTTTTTGCCAATATGGTATTAATACAATCCTTTTTTATCTCCAAACTGAGATAATTAATGGTATTTAAATGAACAGAAAATGTAAAATTTAAAAATACAGTAGTTGAATTAATATAAATTATAAATTGATATACTGTAGAGGGACCATCAGTCCAAAGAATAAATATGTCATCAAAAAATCTAGTTTAAAATTACCATGATTTGCTATAGGGACTGCCAAAAAGACCTTTTTGCTCCCATTGTGCCATAACTAAATTGGCAAAGAGTGGAGCGCAGTTAGAATGCATAGCCACCTCAGTTCTCTGCCTATAATATTGCCCTTCAAAATTTATAAAATTATTTGTCAACACAACTTCCATAAGGTTGACAAGTAAATTAATCTCACCTGATGTAATTTCATGTACTCACTTAGATATTCATTACACCAGTCTAATCCAATTCTATGTGGCAGTACTGTAAATAAATATTTAATATCTATTGTGAGAAAAAAGGGAATCACCCAAATACTCTATATCTTTAAACTTAATCAGACAATCCCAAGAGTCTATACAACTATAAGAAACCATCTTGCTTAAATTTTTTAATCTGTGACGTGCAAAAATAGGAAAAAAGGATTGTGGATGGATGGATGGATGGATAGATGGACAGACGGATGGATGGCTATAAATACATAGCTGTGGGGCATGTTTTTGACTTACTAACATCCACAATAAGACACATAGGGGGAGTGAAGAGATCCATATGTATTTTAGGTATTCCAAAAATGACTGGAAGACTTGGTTCTTCAATAACCAAAAATTTGTAAACCTCATCTGTTAATAGAACTTGCATGCAGCAATCATATAACTGGGTATAAATCTTTTTATAAGTGATGAAAATTTTATTTCTAGATATCTCCACATAAACAACCTCCAGTAATAAATAGCACATCCTATTAACACTGTCATCTCTGTTCATAATTGCAACAACCCCTCCGGTTTCATGACCCACAATTAAAGAGTTTTACAAATAGTGAAAAGTATTTCTCATTCTTGCTTAAGAATATTCAACCAGTGAATAACAGATGACTTTACCAACTAATGCATACAATCAAGTTCACCATTTTTTTCAAATGTACAAATCAAGGGATGATATAGGGGATTAAAAGTGCTCATTCCTTTTAATTCTTATAGTTGGTCAAATCATAGCTTTCAACATTTCCATTTAAAAAAAAAAACAATAAATTCAATTTCCTAACAAATAATTTTAAGTCTTGATTTTAGACATGAGTTGGTATGGTCCTCTTTAAATCATTGGTTTGAGGAATGTCTTGACCAGCTGGTGCTGGGCCACAAATCTGGCATTGTCAAGGTTCTATTAGGCAGATGTAGCATGACATATCCTTTCTGATCAATGAAAAAGGTATAGCTCAAATCAGCTATCAGAATAAGCAGCATCAGTCTACCTATATGGAGATCATTTCTACACATCAGTAAAAGCTTTAAAAGTGGAAGACATTTTGTCATCTTCAATCACTTCTAATACCCCAGTTGCAAGATCTGGTTAGAACAAAGAGTTTGATATAAGTATCCATAACACAATGTGTCAATCCATCTGTGATGAACTTCTTTGACTAAGTATTAGGAGAGTTCATGGTGCTACCAATGACATAATTGACTAAATCTAATCATTTCTCACCCACCAGGTTATAACAGTTATTAGCCTTGGTCTTTCTTCCCAGAAATTTGTGATGACATATGAGATCACTAAGAATGTCAGAAAAATACATAGAATCCTCACTTGTCATGGGATGGAGAAAGCATCTGCTGACACCTCCATTTTGCTCTGTTGTAAAAAAAAAGAATGTTAGGAGGACTGAATTCTCCTGAGTGACCTCTTCTGGAATAAACAAACCAGACCTGGCCTCAGTATCTGCACCATTAGGAGAGGACCTGGGAAGAGGGTCTGAAAGTCCACCAACAAATGTATTTCCCTAGGATGTGAATTACAGGGAGAGTGATACCTCAGTCTATTTCCACTGTCAAACTCGCATTGCATCTCTGTAGAGATGGTTCAGCCTAAACACTCCATCATGGATTGATTTGTCTGACCAGATAAGAAAAGGTTCTAGAAACAGGTTTGCTCACAAGACCTTTAGGGCCAGGGAGAGCTTGTAAAGCTTTAAATTGTAGATGTGAAGTCCATATCTATGGGGGGATAACCATTTTTGCTGAGCAGTGGACATGAGATGAGCTTCCATCAAGCCTATAAATTCTGCATCATCTGGAGCTGAGATGTTTTCAGTAGATGGATAAGAAGCCCACTCTGAGGTTGGAAGTTGCCAAAACTCCAATGCCCCATCCATAAGACAAGATCTCTGAGTATTTCTAGGGACAGCCATCACTAACTGATCAAAGTCTGCCGAAATCCCCAAATCCCCAGGTGTGCGGATGGCACCATAAAGATTGTGGTGGCCATCTAGCACAGAAGCCACAGTAGGATCTGTGCCTGGACCCTATACTAGGTCCTCATTATAACTGCCAAAGTGATTCCTTTTGGAAATCTCATTCTCTAATAATTTGGTGAGTCGATATTATAAGCATGAAAAGACTAAACTATGAACGCTCACATGATCTAAAATGCGGGTAATGGAACTTGCTATTGTGGGGGGCTGCACCCCCCACACCCCCACTAACTATATATTCTAACTCTAAGGTCACACTACAGTGAGGAAAGGGTAAATATCCCATTCCTCACTGTAACACAACCCCACAATCACACTTTCGCTTTCCGTCATTTTCACTCATGTGAGCATTCGTGGTTTAGTCTTTTCGTGCTCCTGATATAGACCCTGATTTGGTAGAATGAGGAGCCAGTAAAACATAACATCATGTCTGTATGAAAGGGAAGCAAATAGTGTGGGAAGAAATAGCCAGGGAATTGTCATGGCCAGGCTTGTATAGGCCCTAGGGCCAATAGCCTAGTACCAACCTATGAACCTATGAACTTATTTCATTTAGAACTAAGTGATACATCACATTAGGCTATAGTGCACTGTTATCAATGACATCTACAAATCTATTTTACAACATTTTCTTCAGTAAACAGACTGGCATCAGTCCCTGGCACACAATAATTCCTTTGCTTCATTTGGGCACCTCATTTCTTTTCTTTTGTGAATGCATATCTTTTGTGACCTCAGCATTTTTATTGTAGTCTTCTATGTAAGCTCATTTTTGTTTGCATTATGCTTCCTTATTCCACTTATGCTTTTTCTTTATTATCTAATGCACGCATCTGCGAAATGCATTACTGATAGTTCAGAGGGCTGCAATATGTTCTTCTGTTTAGCCTGCATAGTTCTGACAGCCTTCTCTGGTTCTTTCGATTTTCGGTTGCTGGTGCTGAGGTTCATGTTTCTGTCTCCCTCTTTCCCGACCTGCAGTAATCACAGCAGTTCCAGCCCAGCTGGTAATTCAAAACGGACTAAGTTAGGTGCTGGAAGGTAGAAGAAAGTAAGTTAGATATGCTACAATAATTAACATGACATCTACATCTATGGAGTTAAGGACGCATCATAATTTTAACTATCAGATTCTTGAAAGGAAGATTTATTTATGATTAGGTCTGATTTTACTCTTTGATTAAAGATGGTTGCATAAAAATCTGGTATGCTATCAACAGTGATCCAAATAAGGCAAATAATATCAGTGAATCTTATAACTTTATTAACTACTGCATTCATAAGCATGTAATGATATGACAGAAATATGCAGATAAATAACAAAAAGACTTTGGTGTAATTATAAAATTCAGATACACAACCATACCTCTCAACCTGGAAACATCAAAAATTTGGAAAAAGGCCCGTGAAAAGTAGGTTCAAATCTGTACACTGATTAACATAAGATTTGCATATAGAATTATGTAACCCTGCCCACTCCAATAGAATTGTGGGATACCAACTTTTGTACACAAACTGAAGAGCAGACAACAAAAATATTGCCCCAGAGTCCCCCTGCAGCCATTCCAATGTCCCATTACTTGGCTATTTCTCCTCATTTACCATAAACAATGTAATGTGCATACTGCTTTACTTCTACAATGATTATTTGGATTTCATTTAAAACTTTTATTTTACATTTTATAGCACAAACACTAATAGATGTCTTCTAAACAAAGCACTACAGTCTCACAATGAAAACAGACTTAGCATTGAAACTTCTCTGCCCTTGAAACTCACATTCATTGAAAAACATTGAATCCCACATTCAAAGAAAATACATATGGCCAGTGGCGGATAAAGATTACTTTGTGCTGTTTTCAAATCATAGGCCCCTTGCACAGATGGCATACATGTGTTCTTTGATACACCTTCCTGACTGTATTAAATTATATTCCTTGTATAACACAGCACACTTGTTAGAGAACGTTTTAAATGTATTGTTTTGAATATTTTTCCAGTAAGCAATGAAACAAAAAGCATGAACCAGTAATGACAAAACTGCCCAATTCAGAACATTTCCATCATAATAGTCTACTCAAACTTCTACAGTCCACAGGAATCAGTAAGTATGCATAATCTCTGCGGAAGTAAAAGTCATCTAAATAATTCCACATTAAAGAGATCTGTAACTAATGAAGAGGTTGCTGCTAGTAAACAACTTTATATTTCTTTGTTTCATCTACAAGTAAAGTGCCTGTTGCCCTTGAAGAATAAATTGCCTATGTTACATTAAAAAATGAAAAGCTAGTAATATTTCAATAGGGAATGGATGGCAAACTGATAACAGGTTCATATTTACTAGGTATCTCTGCCAAAGGAGGACATTCTCAGGACTGCAGCATCCACCCCCTTTAAAAGTACAACACAGCACAGTATCAGCAATCCATCTGAATACTGTGGGAGTAGAACCCATAGCCCAATGCAGCAAAAACAAGTATACTACCTGTTGTGCTACTAACAATGCAATCCAACTTTGCATAAGCAGCACTAAACTTCTCTTTCCCTGAAGAACTGTGCAGCACAAGAAATCAGGAAAAAGCCAAAACATTTTTTGGGGGTACAAAGGCCCAAAGATGGGGACACATTTTAAACATTGCTTGTATAATCTTATAAAGTTGCTAGAATAAAATGTTGTGTTACCATGTGTTTCCTGAAAGATAGGAAGACTTGAAACTTTAATGGCTATCATTATTTAGTGAATTCAATTCTCACTGATTTGCCAGAAAACCACAAATTTCATTTTATTTTTATTTAACATTTGTTTACTGGGAAAGTCTGACTTGGAACAAAGCTAATTTATGCAGCAATATCACTAAAACACACACCCTCTGTATGCAGCAATATCACTAAAACACACACCCTCTGTATGCAGAAATATCACTAAAACACACACCCTCTGTATGCAGCAATATCACTAAAACACACACCCTCTGTATGCAGCAATATCACTAAAACACACACCCTCTATATGCAGCAATAGCACTAAAACACACACCCTCTATATGCAGCAGTACCACTAAAGCACACACCCTCTATGTGCAGCAGTATCACTAAAACACACACCCTCTATGTGCAGCAGTATCACTAAAACACACACCCTCTATGTGCAGCAGTATCACTAAAGCACACACCCTCTATGTGCAGCAGTATCACTAAAACACACACCCTCTATGTGCAGCAGTATCACTAAAACACACACCCTCTATGTGCAGCAGTATCACTAAAACACACACCCTCTATGTGCAGCAGTATCACTAAAACACACACCCTCTATGTGCAGCAGTATCACTAAAAGAATAACAAGTGTGACCAGAAAGAACGGAACATGAGCAATATCAACGAAGAGGCATCTCTGCACAATCAGGCACATTTACATTAACTTGTGCAACATCTCAGAATCTGACTCATTATTGTTCAGACCTTTACCTAGCAATCACATGACAAAGGGATAAAGTGTGCTGGTGGAAAATGAAGACTTTATTTTGACCTCTATAGAAGCATGGCAATCTGCTTTATTCGAACTTTGCTGCAAAATCTGGAACTTCCTCCCTTTTTCATCAAACAAATAAAAAAAGCTGAAAGCGTTTACATTAAATCTCAAAGAACATCTAAAACTATCATGACTCTGCCATTTTTCATCCCTTGAATAATTATTTATACATGTTATTAATCCCAGCCTACCCACTCTAATTTTCTGCACCTTATGTTTTAATTGGCCAAAACCCCATCTCTTAATATAGACAGCACCTTTCCCTCCTTTACTGCATTGTTGCCTTGTATATAACAACTATTTCCTCCACTCTCTGTCTCTTACCAGTCCTGGTGATTATTTTATTTATTTTTATTTTACATTTGTTAACCGGGGGTGTCTGACTGAGCCGAAAAGGCCCTTTTTCAGCAGAGGCCCGGGGAGAAAAGCTCCACAAAGAAAAATTACAGACACATTTAGTTATTTAGACATAATCGGTATACACACAAATTACAAGAGACATGTTTTTACAGTGGTATGCGGCACAAACAGTTACAGTGGAGAGAACAAGCACATAGATTATACTATAATGACATAATATGTCTGTAACAATTGAGAGGTGATGCTGTAATGGTTAGAAAATCCACACAAAGAAAACATACAGACTTATGGTTGTTTTTATCCTGTACAATTAACAAACCCTCTTTCAGTGATAGCGGTAAGCGTTGTTTTATCTGTATGTTGATTGAAGGTGCAGAATGAATTACTTATCGCATGTTTGCTAAAGACTGAACTCAGACTCTGTGACTTATAGTTCTTTTAGTAGAAGTTTTCCCCTTAAATGAATATTAATCTCTTCATGTATTGCTGTTGCTGACATCATCTTTTACTTTAAAGAAGATTCATAATTAAAGATGTGGGTTACGTTTGCTCCGTTGCAAAGAATGAAGCCTAAATGTGATTCAGATTCATTTATTGGAGGCTGTGTTGACAGTGGGAGGATGGGTGTGTTTATCCTTTAATAAGATGTTTGTTTAGATTGCAAGGTGCCACAGTACTTAAGAGGAGGAGGCGTGACGATGCTAACGCGGACCTTGATCATGCATATTTTTCACCAAGTCATATTGTGGGTACATGAGGAAGGCATAGAAGCCCCCTGCAGTGATGTGGTTATATGTCATCTACCAGAAGTGGGGGGGGGTTAGCACTTTAACAGCATTAAATATAATGCCTGATTATATGATGGCTCCTGAGGCCAGCTGTTACCTATAAGGAATGAATGGGCCAGTTATTTAGTGTATGAAAGAACTGATAGTCAGCAGGAAATGGGGGAAAATAGAATACATTTACACTGACTTAACAATGGTTCACAAATGTTATACTATCACTATCTATATGAGTGATGTTATTATCACAGTGTATAATGTACAGTATCAGAAATATCTTAGTATTTTTTTTTTGTTTTTAATTAGTTGACCAATAATCTCTTTCTCTCCCCTTAGACATTATGAAGAACCCATGTACTCAGTCTTTATATCCCACCCACAGTAAGCCTCCTAGCCATCCTTGATTAATAAAGGGAAGATCACAGCCTAATCCAAGTGTGACGGGACAGTGATTCAAATGTAATTGCACATGCAAATGGAATGGTCCTGCTCCTGTTCTATATTTTATCATTAAAAGAATTGCAAGCAGCAGCACCTAAGAATAAAATTATCACACTTACACACAACTATATGAAGAATCCAAGTGTGATGGAACAGCAATTCAAAATGACCAGAACAGTCCTTCATCAATAAAAGAATTGCAAGCAGCAAGTAGCAGCACATAAGAATAAAACATATGGACCGGGAACAGTCCTAACAGCTAGACGTGGAACGTCTAGACCAGGGAACACTCCTTACAGCTAGAATTGAAACATCTGGACGAGGGAAGAGTCCTAACAGCTAGAATTGAAACATCTGGACCAGGAAAGAGACCTAACAGCTAAAATTGCAACATCTAGACCAGGGAAGAGTCCTAACAGCTAGAATTGCAACTAGCAACTAAAGTGCTGAGTTTTCCTTACCTGGAAACTCTGCTGCTGCAGTCAACACATGCACGTTACTTGCTGCCCATAAGCAACAGTGAAGCTGATGTCATTACACATGCCTCTGACGTCAGCTGAAAAAAAATAATCAAAATAAAAAAAGCTGGGAAATTCGGGAATAAAGGGGGCCACTTGAGAATTTGTGGCACCCCGTTATTTGGACCTTAAAACCGGTAAATGCAGAGGAATTTGGTACAGTTGAAAGGTATGTACACCACTGAAAAAAAGAGCTATTACTTAGATTTTTAAAAAGAAGAAGTAATAACAAGTCTTAATTAAATAAATGACTGAAATTAATTAATGCTATCAAATCTTCCTGACTATGAGATCAATTTAGTTTCAAAATTTCAGAGCAAAAATGTATTTTTAATTACATAAGAAAACTGAAAAATAAAATGATGAATGAATACAAAAATGACTAAATAAAAATAAATATTCAGCCAAAGTACAAAAATGGCAATCACACAGTCAGCCAGATTCAATAAACCCTACACGGTAGTATGCTGTTTTGGATTCGGTAAGTGGCTCTACACATTGTGTACAGCCAGTCAAACAAGGTAAACACCATGCCATGCTAATTATAGCATAAGCAACTGAATTGCATGCTAATCAACCAATCCAAGATGGAGGAGCTATTCAACAAGCAATAAAGCAACCATGTAGACTATTTGTTGGTTTTCCCTGCGAAGGAGAGGAGTCTACACAGAAATAATGTTAGGGGCTTTAGTTCTTGTTTGTGTGCAACAGGCTGAAGTCTATGCTGCTGCTGCTGCTAATAGACCAAGGCCAAGAAGGAGAAGAGTTTTCAGACCTTGGTTAGCTTATCACAATCTACATGATGACGTGAAAATTGTAGATTGCTACAGGGGAGATAGAGACACACTACAGGACCTCTGCAAACTCTGTTGTCCTCAACTCAGATCCAGGGCAAAACAAGGGGAACTCATACCAGGAGAGAGAAAGGTATGTGGAGTACATAAAATTTTTGCTACAGGAACCTTTCAGAGACCAAAAGGGGACATGCTAGGGGTGTCACAGGCATCAGCATCCAGGATCTCCCATCAATTCCTGAATGCTATGCTCTAACATGCCAGTGACCACATATATTTTCAAAGTACTCCTAAGGACAGGGACACAAATATGCAGGAGTTCTACCCTGTGGCACACTACCCTGAAGTACTGGGTGCCATAGATTGTACAGATATAGAAATTAAGGCACGACCTGGGGAACAGGGAAGGCTCTACATAAATAGGGTTTCCACTCTGTTAACTGCCAAGCCATGTGTAATATCAAGGGAATCATCTTGCATGCATGTGCTGGCAACCCAGGTAGTTACCATGACTCACATATCTGGCACACCTTCCAAATGAATCAGAAGTTCACTGGCGAGGATATCCCACAGGGTCATTTACCAGTGGATGCAGATTATGCACTAGAACCATAGCTGATGACACCCATCAGAAATACACAAACACCCACTGAAGAACACCATAATGAGGCACACGTTAAAACCAGAAATATCATAGAACATGTGTCTGGGCAGCTGAGGTCCTGGTTCCAGTGCCTAGATACATCAGAAACCCTGCAGTACAATACACATAGATGTACTGAAATATCCACCGTATATGCCATGCTAGACAACATCATCCTGAGAAAGCAGCTTCAGCAGGATCAACAAGGGGAAGGGGCACACATCCTACCATCAATGGCAAGGTCACTACAGCCACATGCTTTTGAGGAGTCAGAAGGGGAACCAGCAGCTGCTGTGTGTGTAGGCAGGTGTAGGTGTGCTCAATATGCCCTTGCATTGGCTAAGAGGCAATGCATAGCACACTCACTCACCACCTAAGGGCTAAAATCTTCTTCCTATGCACATACATATAGTAAAATTGATGCCAGGCAAAGTTCACAACTTCTACCTATCCATGTAATGGTTGTGTACTGCTAGTATCAGACAGAGTCAGCCTTGAACTAAAACTGTTGCAACTGCTAGATTTGCAAGCAAAGTGTTTAATCCGAAGTGTATTGTGTAATAATAGGAATGAATGCCATATCCTTGCATGTTGTTACTTTGTAATGTAAACAAGTAAAAGGTGGGTGATTTGTACAGATATGACCTTAACATGGGAAAGCAGACACTTATGTGACTATATGGGTTACATATTGAAAGACCGAAAGTGACGGAGTGCGAACACTTAGATGAGCGAAAATGCTGCAAATTGAAGTTTGTTTTTTTAATGCAGTACAGTGAAGATCAGAATATTTGCCCTTTCTTCACTGTAGTGCGATCTCTGAGTTGGAATATATATTTAGTGGGGGGCACAGCCCCCTCCCCAATAAAGTTTTCGATTTGTGGCATTTTCGCTCATCTGAGCGTTCGCACTTCATAACTTTTGGTCTTTCAATATAGACCGAACTATATGTGTCCTATCAAGTAGTAGGCCTCAGGCATCAAAGATTCAAACAGTCATACCTCTCAAAAGCTACTGATGGTCACCAAATGTCCTCAGTTTAGCACCATACTTTTGTACTGGAAAATCATTAAAGAGAGAAATTAGAGACACATTTCAGTTTCAGACTTCACAACCCTCACAAGATCATTAACAATACTGATGCAAAAATGTTTGATTCTATCAACTGTCTAACTTCCCAATACCAAAACATATCAAAGGTACAATTAGCAAAACAACAACACAAGTGCAGATATGTTAACCACTAAGTCAGCTATGCTCCCTGAGCATCAGACACAAATGTTATGTATCCAGGAATCTTAAATATAGAAAACAGGGATATGGCACAGTTATCATCACTTGCACGGGGTGTTGTGAGTGGGGAGGGCAGGAGGTCTAGGTTGACACAAAATGTTGGTGAGTCTGTGTAAGAAAGAGAAGCAGGCTGACAATTGGATAAAGTAACAAACAGCCAGTGAGACAAAATGAGCTTTAAGCTTCATGGCTGAACCATGTAACTGTTATGTGCATGTGTCTGTATGGGTCCTCCAGGTGAAACTGGTGTATGAGTGTCTGCATGAACATAGCCAAGCTTTGTGCTAGCTCTACATCTTGGTATGTCAGACAGGTGTGAGCCATGCATGGTAGAGGTGGCAGTTCATCATTGTTATACCCAACCATGAGAACTGGCTGTGACAGGAGTAGAACACTGGTATGTCCAAGTCCATGGTCAGATTGCACTGCTTCTACCTGAACTTGACTGATGCCTGCTGGATGAACTCCCCTCATAAGGACACCCAGAACCAAGACCCAGTGGCCTGCCATGTCTGGGTGTGGACGCCTCAACCACTGATGGAGGAGTGGAAGTAGTGCTCCTATAGGAGCGTGATAGGGCATGGCCACATCGGCTAACAGCAGATGATGTGGCTGACTTACACCCAAGATAATGCCTTCCTCCTCCCAGCAGACATTCCATCACAGACACCACCCATTCAAATGTCTCATTCATCCAATCTATTGAATCAGCAATATGGTGGAGGCAGTCACACATATCTACCTGTGCCACATCTACAACACTAAACATATGCCTCCATGATGGCCCTAAACATATGTCGAGTGGCATGGGAAGATACACATGGATCAGGTGGAGAATGGACAACAGTCCTCCTCTGAGCACCCCTAAGAACCCTCCTGCATGGCATCTTGCCTATACTTTCTCTGTGGCCACAGTCAACAGGCACTGAAGCCACAGTAACCTCACTTCCCTGATCAGATGTGTCACCCTCCACCTGTCCAATATCTGAGGGCTCACTGGAATGGATTGGTGTAAGTCTACTGGCCATGTCTGAAAGAAGTACAGGGGATGGCTGAATGCCAACCTCTGTGTCAGATTCAACCTCTGCACCCCACCCGACTGTGCCTCTGTTTGGCCACCATCATGATCAGAGTCTGCCGATGCTCTGACATCAGGTGGTACAAGTTCCACACTTCCACTGACAGAATCACCTGTGATAATAAGCAACAAACACAGGAAAAAATTAATAGCTATACTATTATAGTCAAATGTATGCCAACAAAGTAACAGTGGTGCCACTACTGTAGACAGTACAGCAATACACACAACAGTCCTGATATCCACATCACACATATGGATAAAATAAATATTTTTTTGAACTGCTCATCACCACTGACAAAGAAGATATTTGCCTTACCATGTGCAGTTGATACTATGCTTCCCTGGGATGATGGTCCTGGAAGAAGTTAATCAAAAGTTAAGTACAACATAACCACAATTAACAGTAACACAGGGAGTTAAAACTTGCTGCCCTTTATATGTCCATTAACTATATTTTCAACAAGAACTTGGATGACAAGTCCAACCTAAGCCTGTGTGTAATAAATCAGAATGTGTTAACTATAGCAATCTACAACCCCCCTACAAACAAATGTATTGTTAAACAGAACTAATGTATTACTGTCAACATCTGACTGTACAAGAGTATTTAACAATTGGGATACATAGGCCTACCTGGAATTTCTTCCTGGGACATACTTGTTGTCCCTGAACAGTAGCAGCAATGTCAAGGACATGCTGTTCTGCACTTTCCTGGGAGCTGTCTGGACAGGAACTATTCATTTACTGTTAGTGATGGCTCTACAGGAGGCCCCCCAAGTACCCGTCCGATCACAGGCCACTGCATCTCCTCTCATCCATGCAGATGACATCATGTCAGTGGCCCTATGGCATACCTGATTATATCTCCTACTGTGGCTGCCTACTGCATTCACATCAGCAACTACCTGCTGCCAAACTTGCATTCTGTCTAACATATCTCCACATCCCCTCAGTAGCAGAAAGGCACCATGTCGCCTAAAAGTTTCCACAATGACTTGATTCTCAGGGTCACTGAAGGGGGTTTTTTTGGGGATTGAGATACCTGAATGCCTTAGTCCTAGGTGACCTAAAACACAAACAGAAGGATAATACACATAAGTATCACATTACTAAAAAAAGTCCAGTTTCCAGATAAAACATAAAAGGCAGTATTTCACTATTACCCACTGGAGAAACATAAAACAGTCAAGATATAAAAACAGGAATTGTGTGGTTGTAACATATTATACTCACACACAAAGCAAGGCTGGATGCAAAGCAAGGAGAGTAACAATAGCAGCATATTCTTTTTTGTGCCATAACAGAAATTCAACTTTCTTCCCCCACCCCCCCAAAATGGCATATTTTATTAACAAACCATCAGTGAAATGATAAAAGTGATATCAAATGAACTGTCTCTGAAACAGGTCTACAGCTTTAACCCAGAACATTCCATTTTAAGCTATTGCCAATCATGTCTACCTATGACCAGCACTCCCCTAGAGGTGTGTATGGTCCATCCTAGAAGGCCAACACCCTTGTGTTATTGACAATATAGGACGATTATCATTTCATGAAAATAACAATACTAGAGTGTATACAGAAAAACAGTTGCAACATTAGCACTTCTGATGACAGTTAATAAGGCTGTGCATCTGAGAAAGTGAAATGCCCACACACATTCCCATGCCATCAGTACACGTCTATGTAATGCATACAGATAAAAGTAGCATTTGCTAACACAGATGTATATATATATATATATATATATATATATATATATATATATATATATATATATATATATATATATATATATATACCAACAGATTTTTAATGACATTTCAGCATATGCGGTGTATAGCTGAAAAATGCAAGCATACCTTCTCAAGGTCAGTAGTCTTCTGTGCAGATATATCTGAAAGTAATAGACTCTTCTGTGTTCTCCGCATATTATGGTGTAGATTCAGGGATGTGAACACAGTGAATATGCAAATGAGGTGTGAACTCATTTGAATTGCTGAATCCTAAATACTTGGCTCGGTGTAGCTAATGTAAATATAGTGCAGGCACTCCCTCATTGTTTGTTGATAATGGATTGCAACTCTGAATGAGTAGTGGTAGGGAGAAGGAGAACACAGCAGCAGTTGGTGTGACAGCCAGGTTAAACTTACAAAGTGTAAAAGTCATTTTGTCAAGGTTTTAAATGTAAGTAATCACCGCACAATTCATAGTTCCTGTTCACTAACATCCAACCTCCCCTTTATTTTTTGACAACTGTATATTATTGCCATTTAATATCCTCAAACACTTCCCATGACATTATTCCCATGACAATGTATAGGATGCATATCAAAATGTAGATAATAATAATAATTATAGTGCTGAGGGTGGGTTGAGAGATGTTAATGGGGAAAAATAATTTTGGGTATAACTCTGAAGTGGACATTAATGACCCTTTAGAGTTTCCCCCCACTCAGAAAATCAGAGAGACTCAGGAATCAGAAGCCCCAGCATTACAATTACAAAGAAAATAATGCATTGAAGAAGGAAGGATGCTTAGTGGGGGTGATACAAGTAGTGTGTAAGTTATTGTAAGAGATAAATACAAGTACATGCATGGTAAATAACTCAAGTACACTTTGATTTATTTTCTAAAGGCTTTAAGTTTATACCCAATAAGAAATGTAACATAAGCAAACTGTTAATAGATTTGAAATTATTTGTGAGGAAAAAGAATCTTGAATTAATGTTTGCTAATAATGTTAATGGAGTGGAGCAAGGGAGTGGTATAAGAAAGAAAAGCATTTTCAACCTCCCATTACATTACAACTCAGGAATTTTGAAAAGATGGTAGAAAAAGACTTAAGGAATGGAATACAACGCATTAGAATTTGTTCCAATCCCCCTTTGGAAGAGAAACAAGTGTTTCAGGAATTAACAGGTAATAGGTACCTCAGGGTGATGAAACTGGATAAAGGGGGAGGAACAGTACTTATGGATAATATGACGTATGTAGCTAAAATGGTGGAGAATCTGAATGATGGGTTTCTAAGAACGAAATCAATGTTGCTTATAATAAAATAGATTTTGTGTTGAAAGAGTTGCTATATGAGGGGATGGGTGACATAGAGACTTATTAATATTTAACAATAAAAAGCCTACAGTACCATCTATTTTTGGCATGCCTAAGACACACAAGAACATAGATGATCCACCTTTAAGGCCAGTTGTGGCTGCTAATAGGTCAAAGACCTTCCCCCTAGCTAAGTTCTTATATTTTAAATTGAAGAAAATTTGGAAGGAACAGGAAGGTATATAAAGGATTTGTGGGATTTTCTTAAAAGCATTAAGTCAGAGATATATAATGAAAAAAATATTTTTGTGACCATTGATACAATAGTCCTACTTACAGTAATACTTCATGACTCAGGTCTGGAGTGGTTAGAAGAAGCCCTATTAAGTAAAGGAGGGTTCACAGAAACTGAATTCAGGGTATGTTTTGACCTGATAGAATTAGTGCTAAAATATAATTGTATTTACTTCGAAGGAGGCTTTTATAGACAAGAAAATGGGGTAGCTACAGGGACCTCTTGTGCCCTAACATATGCTAACATTATATTAACTATGTGGAACAGAAATGTATTTAATACTCCAAATATGTTAAATGCTGGAAATTATATAAGAGGTACCTGGATGATATATGCATTTCTTTTTGGATAGACACAGAAGACAAGTTAAGGGAATTTATTGCATATATTGGTAGTACCACTAACTTTTTATGATTTAACCACAAAGTAACGTATAAGCTATTTTGATGTCACTATATACAAAATAATGTGAGTAAAAGTTTAAAATCTACAGAATATAGGAAGAGTATATTTTACTACTCTTATTTATACTTTACTAGTACCCTTCCATATAACCAAAAAAGAAGTATAGTAAAAGGCCAGTATGTGAGAGTTTGTAAAATGACCTCAGATGAGCACAGTTTTATTAAAGAATGTGAAACCATGAAATAAATGATCTTAAACAGTAAATACCTGCTGGATATGTTAGAAGAGATTATTGGAGAAATAAAAAAATGGTAGGAATGACAGGTTTGCTCCCCTTTTAGGAAAACGGGTGAATGTGAGCAATAGGCGTGATAATAAAGGTACGGGATCTATATACAAGAACCTCGTCAGGTCACACACATACTGGGTTAACACCTCAAACTGCCAGGTGTATTTCTGAATGATTCATGACTATGTCCGTGCAGCACTTCTTCTGTGGCAAGGATGGTAAATCACCATTGAGAAAGAAAATGTTTTGTCCCTTATGCATAGGTTTGAATCCCACACTTTAAAAATCAATTTTATCATTGTTTAAAGGCAAAACATGAAATGTATGCCCGCAGTGCATGTCTGCAAAGTTAACTCAACACTTACCTTCAAGTTTTAAACATTTATTTCCAATGTACAGCAGCAAACACCCCTCAAACTACTGTCAAGTGTCAGATTAACCTTCCAGTTTGAAAAACTGTGTTCCTCCCTGCTTGGCACTGTTGCACTCCCATTAACATTGCACAAATGCGGTTGGCATCGTTTTTCAGGTTTGTGCACTACCAGTAAATGAGATAACAGGAATTGGTGGGAAACCATTAGATGCCATTGCTCTATGTTTGGTATCAGACATGTCTGGAGTTAGAGGGGAAGGTTCCCAGATTAAGGCACAGAAGTGGGGTATTGATGAGTCCAGGATATATACTGGACTCATCATGGTCAAGTGTCACAGCCAAAGGCTTCTGCAGTGGGAATATTCTGGCTCCCAGTACAAGTCTGAGGCTTGGAGTAGTTTGGCTAAGGTTGTATCCAATGGGACTGATATCCCACACACTGGAGAACAGTGTAGTCACCACGTCAATAACTTACAAAGGCACAAGGGGGATACCCTCAACCAGTGGCTGAATGAATATCAAACTGGTGACATCCCACAGTTGTGTAAGTATGGACATAAAGAGAATTTTAATACATCTTAAGCTAAATATAGGCAAGACAGGCATGCATGATACTCTCTTGTACTTTTCTTTGCTTTTCACAGCTAATGCCGACATAGAGCTGAATCATTGGGCTTATACTGATTGTCTGGAGTGGCTGAGGGAAACAAGTGGTATGTATGCCGCACAACGGAAGTATTATTGTAGATTTAAAAGGTACTGATAGATGTTTTGGTATTCTATGCAGTAGTAGCAAAGTGAGCATGCATATCCTAACTGTAAAAGCAAGTATGCATGCACAAGTCTGTAGCACAAACCAACTGTAGGAGGCAAATGTCAGACTGTAGTCAAAAGTTTGGGTTCAAATACCAGGTGCAGCAATTATACAATACTGCATTTCCTTCATTACTTTACATAAATTAAACTTTATACCAGTGGCATAAATGTTCTGCTGTTAACTGTAATCAGTATACCTGGACCAAGCATATGTGCAATATATGCACATTGCAAGGATTAATTTTAGGAATCTGTAAAGAGTCTGTAGTTGATAGGACATATACTTAAATATAATAGCCAGATAAAATAGTTGCATAATTGTGATAGTGCACTGTATGTCTCATATGATGGTACTAATTTTATCTCATTTTTTTCTCTCACTCTTTTTTTTCTATTATGTATAGTCAAAATGTCTCCATGTCATCCATGTGTAAGAAGTCACTAAATGCTTTACAGCACAATGAGGTAGGCCAGCCCCAGTGGGACAGCCTGCCCCATTTCACCAGCTCCAGCACCAATGGCCAACACATCTGAGACCTAAACTGGCAGCACTGCTTCTGCTGGCCATGCAGTACCTGCACCCTCAGGAATAAATTCCACAATGGTTGCTGCTTTGGTACCCTCTGGGAGTAGTGACGGAGGTGGGGATTTCATCACCTGGCATGAGATGCCAGGGTTACTGCACCATTGGTCTATGCCTATGCTGGATGAAGAAGCTGCATGGTACATAGGAGGAGGAGATATCAAGCACTCCAGCACCCAAAGGAGTAAGGGGACAGTGATGACAGTCAAGTGGGTGAGGACTCGATTCTTACTGTCCCCATGTTTGACAGGCATGAGCCTGGGTTATCCTCCTCACCTCCAAACATGGTGCCCCCAACCTTTTGTGTCCATCACCATCCCTGTGTCATGTTGTATTTGTCTTGTTTGTTTGCATTTGCTTCCTTAGCTACCCAACTTTCCTGACCGAGAAATACCAGCATCCCTTACCCAGCATTCTTCTCTTACTGAATTAAAAAATAAAAAATAAAAATATATATATCATCCCATACATAGCTCTCCATTCTTGATACACTTGATTTGGTCCAACTGGCTATACAACATGATTGTGTTGTTGTCACCCCACTTTTTTGAGGAGGTGGCAGTCCAAATTCAGCTAATGTTCTGTACATATTTTCCATTTACACTGTTAAAGAAATGGATAACTATGGTTCTTTCCGTCCTCCTCTTGCATATTCCTGGATTTCTTTCCCTTTGTTCTTCACCGTGCTTGCTCCTCATTTCACCACTTTCTTATCTACCCCATTTTAACACCTATAATTTTGTCAAAAAAATAAAATCAGACACAACACACGTAAGTATCAGAAAAAGCAATGGATCCTCTCACTTTTTGGCATTTATGTTTGCATGGAGTTTGGCATCATGCACCAATGCCAAGCGGCGGTGAGTGGTTCTATAATGATGCAGTTACCTCTGCGTAATGCAGCTTAACCCCACAATGCTAGATCAACATACAGTAACACATGTTGAATACACTATAAAGAATAATCTGTCCTTGCATTATCATTGTTTATTTAAAACTATTAGGTACACCTGGATTCAAACCTAGTATCATCTGGGCTCAAAAAGAAATGTGCCAGTGCATTTACATCTTATGTCACAGAGTCAGCTAAGCATTATGCGTGTTTCATACACTCAGTACTAACTGTCAGAATTTTAGCAATGAGCCCAGTGTTTGCGGTTAACTATGCACAGACATTGAAAGTAGTGGAAATGTGTATCTCGCATGTGGAAACACTCTGCCTGCCATTGTACAAACCTGCTGCTTGCCGCTGCACTATGCAAAGTGAATGTTAGCATGTATTAGTGCTGTTTATTGTCCATTTAGTCTTCATGCCATGAAACTACATGTGGAAACACAACAACATGAAGGACTTATCTAAGAATATGTCATAAATTTGCAATGCAGCCATGTGTTACCTCCCCCCATGACTGCAACCCTGGTCTCTCAAGACTTTTTGACAAATGTATCAACTACACTACATAAATTAATAACAAAGGTTGTGTGATATACCATGCACATCAATATGGTAACATGCAGAACTAGAACTATCTTCACAATTGAACATGCCTACACATCCATTTCATGCAGGCATCCCAACATCTTCTCTAAAACATCCACTGCTGATGTCATCCACTATATGTTGTCCTGCAGCCTTGTAAAAGTCAGACTTGTGCTATGGAACTTGTGTACAGTACTGAGCTCTGTTGCAGTGTACTTAAATAAGTATGGGGTTTTGTTCTCACCGCAGTCAACTGGGTTGTGTGTCTATCTAACCAGAAGAGCATAAGTGTGTATCCTACAATTACCACTCCAATTCCATTGATTGACAGTATTTTGACACTTGCACATGTCTACACATCTATTTCATGCAGGCCTCCCAACACTTCTCTGCAACATCCACTGCTGATGTCATCCACTGTAAGTTGTCCTTCAGCTTTGTAAAAGTTAGCCTTGTGCCGTGGCACTTGTGTAAAGTACTGAGCTCTGTAGTCATCATACTCTGGTAGGTAGGGGCGTCTGTTCTCACTGCAGTCAACTTGTATGTGTCTGTGTGTGCGTATGTGTGCATCTAACCTGAAGAGCATAAGTGTGTATCCTGCAGTTATCATCCAATTTCATGGACTGACAGTATTTTAACACTTGCACATGCCTATACATCCATTTCATGCAGGCCTCCCAACATCTTCTCTGCAACATCTACTGCTGATGTCATCCATTATAAGGTGTCCTTCAGACTTGTAAAAGTCAGGCTTGTGCTGTGGCAGTTGTGTAAAGTACTGAGATCTGTAGCCAGTATACTTAGGTAGGGTGTTCTGTTCTCAATGCAGTCAACTGTGTGTGTGTGTGTGTGTGTGTATGTGTGTGTATGTGTGTGTGTGTGTGTGTGTGTGTGTGTGTGTGTGTGTATGTGTGTGTGTGTGTGTGTGTGTGTGTGTGTGTGTGTGTGTGTGTGTGTGTGTGTGTGTGTGTGTGTGTGTGTGTGTGTGTGCGTGTGTGTGTGTGTGTGTGTGTGTGTGTGTGTGTGTATGTTTGTGCACTTACTTGACATTACAGAGAGTCTTTTACAGCAGCATGTGGGACACTGCTATTACCATCTTCTCCTCACCAGACACTGCTGATTTCATCAACTATATCTGATTTGTGCGTGTGCACTATTCCAACCAGGGCAGTGTCAGAGACTGGCCTGGAAGACAGGCAGAAGTCACCTCACCCTTTATGATACGGATTACAGTGACATGGCTTTCAGTTTATCCACGTACATCATGGAATGATTTGTGGGCCCTGTGTTTTCTTGGTAAGAAACCCCTGTGGTTTCTCTATCTGCTGCAGGTATCAGGTGAGGTACATGCAGCAGGGAGCATTATACTCTATTAGTGTTCTGATAAGATTTGAGTCCAGTGCTGCTATATAATACTAATATCTGCATACAATGGGGTGAATTATAATGTGCACAGTGTAGCCTTTCCATATCTTTGCACCACTGGGTTTCAGCCTAGGGGGAGTGTTGTCAATGTTGTAATTAGCCGGGAATTCCACTTTGCAGAAGACTGAAATAACATTTTTTGCATTTATTTGTAGACTGTGTGGCTGTCACTAATCATCTGCCTGTGTTTGTCCCTCCTGTAGTATGTTATCTTCATTGGTGTACTCAATGATTACACCCAATATGCAAGAATCAGCAAACTTGGTCAGCCAAAGGCCATATACTTTAGACTGAACTGTTGAAAAATAGATGACAAACAGTAAAGGTCCAAGCACAGATCCCGTGGGTATGCCAATGGTGACAGCTCTACTGGCAGAGGTTGATTTGCCAACTTTCACAGTATGTGTTCTGTCAGTGAGCCAATTGGTTACTCATCTAGTGAAGTAAGGGTTAAACTCCAGCTGAGAGAGTTTCTCAATGATAACTGAGTGGAGAATTGTGTTAAAACCCTAGGCCAGATCAAGATAGGTAGTAGTCTTACCTTCATCCAGGCCTATTACACAGAATCAATGGGCTGTGACAACATCACAGATCACCTATGGTGTGACTCAGTACATACACCTTCCTGACATGGTTGAATACACACTTCAACACACTCTCCACATGGACTATGTTCCCGTAAAAGGGTGTATATCAACATGCATCCATCTGAGTTGGGGGGGGCAGCACCTGATGTATACATGTATTGACATATCCTGATTTTCCTTAATCGGGAGATAGACCAACATGTCATTATGGATGTTTTCTAAATGGACATTAACAATATCTGTATGCAACAGACCTTTGTGAGTGGTTAATGCTACATCATGTCTGTTACATTAGATAGATGTCCTCAAAGAAGTCATTGAGGGCATGCATGATAACAACACTATCATCCTGTTGAACTTGACCAGGCTAATGCATTTTACACAAATCCACACTGAAGTATTCACTCAGCACTGTCAGATGTGGCCATAAACAGCTATATCACCAAGTGTGTAGACCATTGGATTACATAACTGGCATCTAAATATATTGAAATGTGTAAAGTGCCCTATTATCTCAGGTCCAGTGATCAGGTCCGTACATCAGGGCTGTCAGCTAGGCCCTTTCCCATCCATTATTTAAGTCACAGACATCACAAATGATATAAACATCCTGTGTCCAAACAGTTGTCTGAAGCTCTACAGATTGTGGGCAATCATTGACTCCAGCTGTCAGATTAGTATAATATAGACAGTATCAACACGCACCAAAGACTGCTGCCGCAGCCATAACAACACAGGAGATGAAAGAAAATGGGGGTATTTGTTATGTCATGAAAACAAAGCACAACCCAAGAGTAATGTAGACATCACACCCTATAACCAGATCAAGTGGGATGTGACCTGTGCCCTTGGGTAGATGTTATGTAGAACGTCCACCAGCATGTGGCCACAGTGCTGACTACTGCCTTTTATGTAACACAACTACTAAGTATGTGAAGAACATCCACGTCAAAGGCCATAATGCCTCCATAATTCATAGCCTTCATCACACCAATAACTGAGTACGATGCACTCTTCTTCATGTACCTCCCTACACATCTTCCAGTGAGGTGTAACTGAAGTGCACCACCTTTGCCACAGTGAGCTGTCACTCATCTTATTGCCATATCTAGGTATTCATTTCGTTGCTTAAACATAACAGTCTGATTGTGTAGGAGCCCATCAAGGTGTTACAGCAGATGCATGTGTGATACCTGTTCCAGCCATGCACACCGTACATACATAGCTTTTTTACAACATCGATGGCATGGATTACATTCTTGATTGTGCCATATATCTGCCATGCACACCAGTCAACTAGCCTGCATTGATCATAATGTCACATACAGGTATAGCAGTGTCCCTCCTAACACATCCAGTAGATGTTACAGAGTCAGGCTGGTGTGCTTGATTACCCTCATAGATTGCTGACCTGTCATAATAGTTGCCCAACTGTGTTTGTGCAGAATCATCTCTGATCACTCTGAATCAAATATGTTATGTCAGAGACATGGGGTTACTGGTGTTATTATTCTGATATTATCCATGATTGTGCATGTTTCTTTTACTTTGTCCACGAGGTTGTAACTGTGTCCCACTTGTTGGAGACCACTGCTGAGATTACACTCATATTCAGGCAAATCATTTTGCACAGCTTCACAATATGCACCCTACCCCAATTGTATATAACAGCCCTGATGTCCTCTGCATTGTTCATGTAAGAATGTTTTCTCACAAAGGTGTCTTTTCCATTGTTATGTCATCTTGTGTGACAGTTACATGATACACATTTTTACTGTGCAGTCTGTACTGTAGCATATTAATAAATGATTGGTGTTCCTGATACAACTGTCTTCCATTGACATGCCCTCATCTGCTGTACATTCAGATGTTTCACCTGTCCTTTTTCCTTGTGTTCATTCCTACAATGAATCTGTGTGTCCCTATTCAATACACATACTTCCCCTGACTGTTTATTTTATATGGCAGTCCATGTACCCTTACAGCTCATTTACACAACTTTTGCACAGAATGCTTGTAATGGGATTTCACAATACTCTGCACTGTATACACTGTCCTGTACTGTGTTTGGACCATATATATAAGTATATGTTAAGCCCTGGTAATCATTGGGGCAATTCATGCAGTCCCGCTAACCTGCTTTGCTGAGGTAACCTGGTTTCCTATCCGTGTTGAATTAAATGGTTTCCCAGCTGACAACGCTGTTGGCAGCCATGAAACTGCTCTTGTTTACATTTAAATGTGATGGGCGGCATAAATATGTAATTAGTACTGCTGCTCACTGCGCAAACACGTAAACTCCATGTAGGCTTTGTGTGAAGCCTACACAGAGTTTACCGAATCCCAGGGACTGTTTGATGTCTACTTTCTTTGACAACATATTAATGGGTGGCAATAGGAGCAGTTTACATTGGGAGCAGGGATTACATCAAACTTGAACAATTTAGGCCAATTAGACTGGCCAGTATTTTATGTATAATCATGAAGTGAGACATAGTGCATCTTATCCAAAATAACAAAGGGGAACTACTTTTGTTAGATATAAAAAAGTGAATTTGCTGAGGGTGTATCTTGCATTCTGAATCTTGTAGCATTCTTTGAAGCAGCTATAGCACAGCTTAATAAAAGTTTGGCAATGAATACTACTTACCTTCCTTGTGCTATGTTTTTTGACTCCATTCCACATACAAGAGTAAGCGATGAACAAAAATTATGAAATGCCAGTCCTTATGGGAATATCACTGGTTAACCAACCAGACACAAAACATGAGGATACCAGGTTTCCTGTCTATCCCAATAGAGTTACCCATTGTTTCCTAGAAGGCTCCACACCTGAGATACTGCTTTTGTTTGTGTGTTCTTTCCAGATATAAAAGTGAGAAACCAACTATGAGAAAAACAAATATACTGATGATTGCAAATGGGATTACACCATTGATTCATTAAAATATGCCAACGTTTTTTAAGATGGTCTGGCTATTGCCTAGGTAAACAAGCCAAACACAAAAAGTCAGGGTGAGGAGATATGTGTCTATTCCAATAGGGGTTACTTATTGCATCCTAGAGAACTCTGTACCAGTACAGTACTATTTCTTTTAATTCTGTAATTTTAAGATATAAAAGTGTAAAACCAGCTATGAAAACATAAAATATGCTGATGGTTGATAAACTGAGTTAAATAATTGCTTCAGTCAAAGATGGGAGCGTTCTCCAAGAAGTTAATGCTAAAAACCAATATTAGAAACAGAAAAAAGTGACACATACACTTAGACAACACCTTTCAGTTTTATGGAATAAATTTCCCCTTACAATTACAATATCTCAGTCATTAATTTCTTTAAAAATGTTATTTATATGCATAAGGTAAGCGGGCAATATCAGTAGAGGTTACAGCTTCTTGAAGGCCAATAAGTTGCAAGTATGATAATTGAACCTATGAACCTATGATAGTATACTACTATATTCATAAGTCCTATAACACTTATTACCTCTTTATGTCAGGAGTGAACTGGATATAATATATACTAGACTTGCTATTACCTGCCTGCTCTTAGGAGCGTTGTTACATACTATACCTAGTCCTTAGAGTCTGTTACTTAGATATGAATGCTAGAGTGAAAGTCATTTCTATGTTTGCTTTTTTGTTTATGCCTATGTGACCTTTGTATTAGTCAAGCATATTGATCTGTGTTAGATTGCAAGTTTATTCTGCTGTTTGATTTTCCTTGTTATTTGTTTCCACTACATACCTTCACTCTAATACAAATGCTAACACTGTTATTTTTTTTCTCAGCTCAATCCCTTTTGAATATTGACCTGCCTACACCCTACAGGTGTACAGTACTGAAAGACTATCTGCCTCCCTTATTTACTCCTCTATCAAGGAACTAAAAGTAGGTTATGGGCTTTGCACTGATGATTTCTTAGCCTCTGCTCCAGTCAACCTATAGAGTTTATTAGTTCCCTTCTCATATCCCCCTCTTGCCTTCTCTTGCCTCTACACTACTCTCTTTTTTCTTGAGACTTTTCCTACCAGGGCGCTCTCCTTATTCTCTTTCTCCATCACTACTTCTCATGCCTAGAATCAGCCCTTAAAGTTATTTGTTACATTCCCTATATCCCTTAAGCTCGATATTCTATCTTACAGTCTGCCTATCTCCCTGCTAATAGTGCTGGTACTGCTCCAGTACTCTGCCTGACCTCTCAGCTCCACCTCACCCCTCTCGACCTTACCTCCTACTGCTTGTTTTCTACCTACTCCTGCATACCTATTCCTATTCCTCTGGTCTACTTTGGTCTCCTGTCTTTCTCTTCCTTCCATATACTGTTTGCTCCTGCCATACCTACCTGCATTTCTGATTGTCTCCGCCTCCACCTCCTGTTCTGTCTCTGTGCTCGCGCTCTGGGCCCTCTCCCTCCTCCCTCCCCCCCCCCCCCCCCCCCCACCACCCCCCCAGGGGTCTAACCTTATAGTACTGTTAGCCACTCCCTATCCCTCCCTTCTAATCCTTCTCCTTCCCGCTCAAACTTCCTCCCATCCACACACACCCCACCTCTACAACACACTCCCACTGTATTTCCCATTCCTCCTCTCTACATCTTTTACTTATCTATCCCACTTTAATCCTTACCACTTTACTGTCCACTCTTCCCTATTCCTATTATATCTTTATATCTACTCTACAGTAGAATACCCCTTTTACATCCTGCCTCCCATACACTCTATTGCCTTCTAACTTCTCAAACTCATCTTACCATGGCTCCCTACCTGCCTAGCCAGCATTTACTGTCATTCCTGCTACTCTCCACCCTATGCTCAATCTATCTCCTATCCTCTTACAAGATATCACTTGATACTCCATCCCTCCTTCCACATAAACACACCTCTACATTCATCACTCCACTTATCTCTTATCCTTTTACTTCATCTACCCCCAATTATCAACTACCAAAATTCCACAGACTTAGACATCTCAACTATGTCTTGACAACTTATAACAAAAATAAAATCTAACCTTACATAGACTCTACCTGGTTATCAAATGTAGCAATCCTACCCTTCAAGATGGTGATATCCACCCTAACCCTGGCCCTTCACTCTCTTCCCCACAGTATATATGCCCAGAACCAATATAGCTTCTTAATCGGACATCTTAATACCCAAAGCTTAAACAACAAAGTACCATACCTACATGCCCTCATTTGATATTCTATGCCTCTCAGAGACCTGGCTAAAACCTAGCACTAAAGACACTGAAATTATTCCAAGGCTATAACATAGTAAGACTGAAAAGGTGGTGGTGTTGCTATTCTTTAAAACATCTTAATATCACTAGCCTTCCACCCCTATCATCTCAAGATAGCAAGATAGAATCCATCATTATCAAACTCCAATTAAATTCCAAAATCCATACATATCATCTGTATGTACCTGCCTCCTGGTAACAATATTCCATTACTCAAGATTATCTTAGTTGCATATCAACTACTTATCCACAGGAAACCATCATTCTAGGAGACCTGAACATAGACTGGAATAGCATTAATGCAGAAAATCCTTCATCCCATATTAACCTTCACGGCTTCACCCAAACCATTACCTTGACTACTAGGCTCAATAAACATACTAATAGAGAAAGCATTTTAGACTGGATACTTATAAACAGACTAAAACTAATTACAAAGTAGGAACCTTGCCAGACGATGTTAGTGACCACTCCTTAACTTTTATAACAAGAGAAAAACTGACTGTCCAAATCCCACATTACTAGAAAACCATCAAACATTTTAATCCTGACCTATTTCAAGCAAAACTCAGCGCATGTAACTGGAACCCATTAAAACCTCCCCTCTTGAAGATGCAGTACTACATTTTAACAAAATATTTTTATCCATTCTTGACACATATTAGAATGAAATCAATACAGCCCCTTTGGCCTCCCATGAAACCAAAAATCTTATTCTCTAGGAATAAAGTCTGGGCTAGTTGGAGATCCCACAGAAATAAAACAGATCTCCTACTCTTCAGACAGCATAGAAATCTAACTAAAAAAGCAGTTATAGCCGATAAAAAGAAATTCTATATTGACCTACAACAAACCCATCTTAACAATTCTAAACTTTTCTGGTCCTCAATCAATAAACTCCTCTCACCAGGAACTTCCAAAACACCTTCCCCTCTAAATGCAGACCCTGATACCCCACAGCAGACTGCAGATGCTCTTAACTCATTCTTCACAGAAACTATTCAAGCACTAGCTAAACAACTTAATGCCAACAACTTCTGTCCTCTAAGTAAACTAACCAACTCCTCTTTTAACTTTTCTACAACCTATCTCCACATCGTATATTCACAGACTTCTTCTCAAGCTAAAACCATGCACCCCCTCTGCTGATAAACTCCTTCAAAAGGTTGCTAAGGTTGTTGCATATCCTATATCTATTCTTATAAATAGGACAATTAGTGAAGGAATCATCCCCGAAGTTTGGAAGGTATCTCATATAATCCCTCTTCACAAAGGTGGAAACTCAACTGACTACTCCAACTATAGGCCTATTGCTCTCCTCTCACCTCTGTCCAAAATTATGGAAAAGTGTATCCACCTTCAACTTGTACAATATCTCTCACAGCATAACATAATAGCAAACTGCCAACATGGCTTTAGACCACATCACAGTACTACCACTGCCCTGCTTTCTTTTGTAGAGACTATAAACCAGAACCGAAACAACAACTTACTCTCTTCTGCCCTCTTCATTGACCTCTCCAAAGCATTCGATATGGTAAACCACCCCTTATTACTTAATACTCTCGAATCCATCTCATTTGATCCCCCAGCCATTAAATGGTTTAAATCTTACCTCACAAACAGAAAACAAGCTGTTCTCTGGGATAACCACACCTCGTCTCTCCTGCCTGTTTCCATTGGGGTTCCTCAAGGCTCTATCCTCGGCCCACTTCTTTTCTCCTTCTTCATTAATGATCTTCAAACAATAATCCCTCAAGCAACCTGCATTCAATATGCAGATGATTCGACACTCATTTGCTCAGCTCCATCTACCCCAGAACTAATCTCTCTCACCCAAAAAGTATTCAGTACAGTAGAAACATGGTTCTCTAGTCGCTTCCTCTTACTAAATGCCAAAAAAACCAAACTTCTTCTTTTTACTCCCACATCTAGAACCTCCCCCTTACATTTCTCCATCTCTTCAAACAGCGCCACTGTCATCTTACCCGACACTTCAACTAAATTGTTAGGTATTACAATTGACAATAATCTCTCTTTCAACCTACACATTAACAACTCCATAAAGCTAGTTAACAGAAAGATAGGATCCTTATATCGAATCAGACTTTTTCTTACACCATCTACCAGAACAAGGATTGTTCACTCTCATCTTATTTCAACTCTTCTATATGCTGCGCCTATCTTCACTAACCTCAAAAAAACCAGCCTTAACAAACTGGCAACCTGTTATAATAACATTGCCCGCTTTGCTACTGGTAATCCCTATAGAACTCATCACTGCCTCAACTTAAAACTTCTAGGCTGGCCAGAGTTTCAGAACTATCTTTTAATCCATCAACTCTGCATTGCCCATAAAATACTATACCAACCTAATAATACCCCCATACTCTCACAACTCATAACCCTTATAAAAATCTCAACTCTCTCCGCTCATCCAGCAAACTTCTGACAAGTTCAACAAAATCAAATAATAATGCTGGTGACTCTCTATTTACCAATGCTATTGGGACAAAATGGAATTTGTTACCCACTAGCATAACAAAGATAACTTCATTGCCTCTTTTCAAACAGAACATTAAAGTGCATTTCCAAAATCACTGGCTTTGCTCCTGTAATAAACCTGATTAGTCTATCACTATTACTACCTAATAAAACCATTTCTCTTCTCCTTTCTACTCTGCACGCTTTTTGACTTTCTTTTCTCTTCCCTTTACTTCTCTACCTGCTATTCTGCAGTGCTTCCTCTTTTATTTTCACCACTTTCTATTCCCACCTTTTCCCTTACTCTCCTCTCACTTTATTCTCCTTACCCTCACTCCTTTCTATGTTAATCCAATCAGTATTTTTTCAACTTGTTAATTGAGAATTGAACTGTATTGAGTGTTTTTAGTAACTAACTCTTGTAGTAGTTTTTATTTATATATGAGTGTTATCTTTTATTTTTAATGTTTGCTTGCAAACTCTATTACTAACTCTTAGATTTCCATTATAATGAGTACTGCTATTACATTTTTGTATGACAATTTTTTTTTGTATGTAAATTTTTTCATCTCTGAATGTATCTCACTCTGTGGAGCTTTTCTCCCCGGGCCTCTACTGAAAATGGAAATTTCTCCAGCTAGACTAGCCCGGTCAACAAATGTAAAATAAAATAAAATAAAATATTCACTGTATTGCAGTTGTGTGTCTATTTCTTTTCTGGTGAATCATTTTGTTTATCAGATGTGTTGCAAGACCTGAAATGGTGGGTATGGATTAAGGGTTGACAGAGGTAAAGATTTTTTGAGGTATTCCTTATAGTTCATTTTACCATATTGTTGTTTTTTATCTTTTTTTTTAATTATTTGATTATTTTTCTGCTGATGTTATTTCTTGAGTAGATAAAAGTTCTGTGGACATGCATACAACTTTGGTAATTGTTCTTTGTTTCCAATAAATTCCATTTCATGTCAGTCACATTGTGCTAGAGCACCAATTACCATACTTGGTTGATTTAAACAGGAAATCCCACATAGCATCTTTTACGGAAATTTAGCTAAAAGATGCAGTCTCACTCATTGAAACATGCAGCTGGCAATGCTGAATGACTGCTAATTGTACAACCACTGCCTATGTACCAACATCATTTGTGTGAGAAGTATACAGCACTCTACAGTTAGCTGTAAAATGTCTTGATGACCTTTAGACCACTCCTGAATCTGTATTGGGTACATGGTGCACAGAGAGGTCTGCATCACACCCACTGAATGTATGTTTTTGCAGTATTCAAGTCAGACTCTGTTACTCTGCATCCACAGTTTCATGCAGTTCTGCTGCTAAATATCATCTATGCAGTATGGTGCACTTTGTTTTGTTGAAGGGGGGTTGTTTGCTTGATTGTGTAATTGCTTTCTCCTTCAGCATTGCCTAATCCAAGGCCCAGGTCATCTGTCAAAAGGGTCATTAGACCAGTGCACCTACAACAACATAAAATGAATAAAATAAAATAAAAAATATATAGAGGTGCTGTTGGACAATACATACCATTATTCTAAATCCTGGTGCAGTGGTAGCGTTGTTGCCTCACAACAAGAGGTTCTCTTGTTCGATTCTCGGTTGGAGCGCCTTCTGTGTGGAGTCTGCATGTCCTCTCCACTGTCGAGTGGCATTTAAAAGACATGCATAAATGGGCATGCCTTCGTTGTAGGTTGGGCATTGAGCTGGCACCTCGGCACCGTAAAAATCTACTGCCAATCATTAGTGGACCAGAGTTCCGCTGTGGCAACCCCTAACCAGGAAAAGCCGAAAGAAGAACAACATTCTAAATCCTGCCCAGTGTAGAAAAAAACAAAGGAAGAAGTAGTTAATCAATGTACTGCTAATAAAGTTGGAGTGAAATAAAGATCATCTGGGACTGCTCAAACTGACAATCAGAATACTATTAATATGCAACAGTTATAGATTAATTAAATCTCCAAGAAATATTTCCATTCTGATTAAAGTATCACAGAAAACATCTATGCATTTAGCTAAGGTTAAAAAGTCTTATGTCTTCCCTCAGTATTTTTCTTTTTGTTGGTATTACTGCTAAAAAACTTGGCAAATACATGCTTTTCTTATATAAATGCTTGATGGAAATAAACACAAAAAACAATATCCTATTACTTTGAAATTAAAACATATTTCTCACAGGATCCATGGTTGCTTAATAACATTCTTAATTTCATTAAAAGTAATGGAATATATGTTATATTGGCTTTACTGTAGCTTGAAAGTTAATTTAGTTTATCTGGAATAATGAAAAATAGAGTATTTCCCATTCACATGCAGTAGAAGTAATTTTTAGAGATTTATTTTCAAGTTGAAAAATACTGAAAAATGCTGTCAGTGTAAGACTGCTGCTGTATTAAATGTTAACTCTTAGCATGGGGCATAATCAGCATTTTTGGAACTGTATGTCATTTATAGAGGGTAACGCCCTCCTTCAACAGTATAGTCACCCCCAAAATACACCTTAAATGATAGTTAAGGAAAAAAAAGCACATTTATTGAACCAGGCATTTCAAAACACATAAACATAAATTGTGATAAATGTGCATTTATAAAAATTAAATTCTAGCACACCAGTTTTTGCAAAAAATAAATAATTTTCAAAAACTGTAGTATATATGTTACATGCGTGACTCTCATGATTATTATGACACTGCAGCAGAGGGCAGAGTATAGACGATAATTTCACATACTCATGCAATAATAAAATTCAAAAAAGAAAAAAAGGAGGAAACGTTTACCTCCCAGGCAGGTAACCCCTGCACCCCTGCACTGCAGGTCTAGAAAATGAGTGTCTTAATCACGTCTAGAAAATGAGTGTGTCAATGCAACATAGCAGAACTTTACTTGATAAGGAAGATGACTACTGGCCTTGCAAGAAGAAAAGTGTATGTCCATGCCTATGTGTATGTGTGTGGTAGGGAACATAAGATGGGATCGGGAAGCAAATTGGTTTAAAGTTCCTCCAAGCTACCCATGCAAAATTCAGCAGCACATATAGACAATTGTACTAAAATGGAATATCCAACCATAGATTAAGGGATACTGGGGAATTTTGTCTGGAGCTCAGCTGACTCCCTTCAGATCACTGATTTACAATTGTGACTTACATTAAGAGGATAAGGACATTTCTAATACTCACAGTCCATCTGGACTGGATAGTAATAGTAGAACTAGCACATGTGACAAAAGGAAATGGTTAATAGGTGTTATCTTGATATAAAACTTATTCAAGGGCTTTTCCACTATGTTTGCTCATAGACTGTTAAAGAGCATATCTGCTACATAATCACTTTGACCCCCCCCCCAAAAAAAAAAAAATAGAGGCTGGTAATCTAAATATGTCTTGTATGCAATTGCTCAAAGGATGGAGGGTAGAGCAATCATAGGGTAAGGTAGATATGAGTCATCTTAAAATCCCTGGCAAGGGATCCTAATTTGGAAGGCCTATTTAGACTTTAGGAGTGTTTGCCAGGAAATTTTGGATGTAAAGTAGAACAACCTTATTTCATATAAATCAAGGCTTTGGGAAGTCATGGATGGTGCACAATGATTCTGAGAAGCACAGACTGATTTATAGCCCTGAAATTTATTCACTCAGACTTTTTTATATATAACATGTGACTGAATGAGTCACTTACCTGGACAATACTCTAAGGTTAGCCATGGAAAGAGGTGCATGCCTTCTAGGCCTGCTTGGAAAAAATGTAGAACACAATATCCAAGAGGCAAATAGGAATTCATATCTGATTTACTAGTACCTACTCTTTCAGCCATAGATTATTGGATGATATCTAGTGTCTTAAACCTGAGTGTTTCACTGAACATATAAAACATTTTTGTAGCACATCTGTTACAACATCAGTCAACAACATGCAGTCATCATCAAGCAAAGGAGATTCTTACATCCTTCATTCTCTTTCTTCATCACCTTCCTTATTTATTTATTTTGTACTTATTTATACAGTTTTACAGGGTAGTGCACTGAACTTAGTGGACCATTTTCAGGCTTAACCAGTTTTTTTTAACCATTAGTACACAGCAGAATAAATATACAGGCATTTAAATAGCACAGTTGTGCAAGTTATTTACAATTACAAGATCTTTTGATCATCAGACCTCTTTGTAGTCATGATTTAACTGCCTAATGCCCTCATTACTAAAATAATGAAAGGAATCAAATCATAGCTCTCAGCCTTCCATCTCTAGAACCTGTCATAATGTGGAACAAATGGGCAAAATGTGGAACATAAAAAACTTACTAACAAATTCAAATAGGAAGTTTAGATGATGGTTTAAATGTGTTATTTTATACCTATAAAACATCATTTTGATGAATTAGTAAGACTCAATATTATTTACCAGAGATATCAGTCAAAATATTATTTACCAGAGATATCAGTCAAAAATTTCTGAACAGTAAATGCTTGACAGACCATTTCAATGTGAAACTGCAAGGAACATGGACTTTTTAAGAGTCAAAATGAGGAATGTTTGTCATAATGAGGTACATTTGAAAAGCATGACTGAAATAAACAAAAATAGAGGTATGGGCATCCATTTTTGTATATCTCTACCAAATCTAATGTGCAATGGGAGACATTCTTAATCATCCTTTCTGCTTGCTGACAGTCCATGGACTGGTATTAATCATTCTTAGTTTATTAAATAACATTTTGGCATGAAAAACGTTAGACATCCAGAGATGTATAGAGAAACTGCTCTTACCTGCCACTAAGTCTTTTTCATAGTTTCCATGTATTTGATTGTGTAGATAATCTCCATTTTGGAAATACCTTGCGCTACCACAGCTTCTGCAAATTCCTTCAGCCTAGCTACTAGTAAAGAAATTCGGCTTCCATTTAGTCTTTATGGGGCACCATTATAATTGCTCTAAATCAAACAACTGACATCTCTTTCACCAAAATATATTCAATTAAAACCATCAATCAAAGTGATGATTTATCAGCGGTCAAACTTAAGAAAAAGTTAAACTGCTTATGGGGGGTAAGACAAAGGCTCCGCCCACACCTATCACAGATCCAATGTACCTGCATGCACTTTAATCAGTGCCAAGCTTGCTGCATCAATGATGCTGTGACCTCAAGCAGATGTCAGTTCAACAAGTGTATTTCAACTAAATGGTCATTGGTGAAATGAGCTATGAAAAACAGACCAGTTTTACACAATTAAGCTGCACATATGATTTGCTTGGCTAGGCTCTGTCCTTCTCCTGTGACTGTTAGATAAAGCAAGTATTGGAGAATAAATGAGTCAGTGAATTATTGTCTTGTCTTGGATGCAGGCAGCTTACCCTGTCACCATATATCTTTAAAATGATAGCACATTTGCTTTGCTCCTCCATTAAGAACCATCTTCTATGGATAATCCATCTAATCTCTCAACTTTGCAACATTTCAGGTGCTTGATTGCATCCAGTGTTCTGATCCATACTGAATGATCCTCATGTGGACATGTGCAGTTTGTTAAGGGTGACAGTGCATTATCCATGCTTAGGTGTGGTGCAAATCCAAAATACTGTATTAGGCTTGAGTATGGTATTGAAAGTGAAATACAATAAAACATGGGACATTCATGTTGATGAGGGCTTCACTACCACAAGGGCCTTTTTAAGCCTAGCCATGCATCCCAAATCTCTGACAAGTTCTCGTACCCTTGATAAGTGCAAACAGGGCTTGCGGGATGAAACATTTACAAGCAGGGGTATGGGAAATTAACCATTTACAGGTACCAAACCAGGAATGAATTTCCTGTTCCATATCCAGTTGTCCAAGGTACATTTCAGTTAGGTTAAAGAGGAACTCTGCTTTACATGGATATATACCTCTCAACCTCTTAGCACTGGACCAAGCAAAAAATAATGGGGGGAAAAGGACCAAAAAATGGGGAAAATTTTTAAATAATCCTCCTATAAACATAGAAAGTTGATAGGATAGCTTCTGCATTAGCATGCATTTTCTGAAGGGTTTGAAGTCTGTCATTGTTTAGTGACATTAATCCTCACTGATTTTCCAGAAAAACTCAAATTTTATGGGGAATGGACTAAAAATACGAGGCAAAAATCTGGACTTTCTGTGAAAATCTGGACAGTTGAGAGGTATGCATGGATGGGGAGCCTGTTCCAGAAAGGGGGTAGTCTCTGGGATGCTTATCTATCTCTCTTGCAGGTCCTATTTATATCACAGGCAAGGTTTAAGTTTTTAGAAGAGGTAATTCTTGTGCTGTTTGTTTTTCAGATATGCAAGAGGTCCATCAAAGTGGGGTCTAACAATGCCTTGTATTCTAGGCATAGATCTCCCCTCAACAGCGTGTAGGAGACAGAATACAGAGATAGGGCCTTGAGGTGGTCTGCATAGGACATGTTACTTATGCTCTGTATTCTTTTAATGAGAAACCTCTGTGGACATTCCAATTGCTGTTTATTCCTGATTAGGTACATACCAAAGGGAGCATTGTACTCAATGATACATCTGATGAATGTCAAATACAGAGGGACAATGACTTTCTTGGACCAAGATGCCATATTTTCAGCAATGTGTCGTTTGTATTCTGCTCATGGGGTTATCCTCCAGGGCAACATACAATTAACATTGTGTGTTTGATATTCTTTAGCCTATATAATATGCAGTCTAGTCATAGGGGGAAGATGTTATTGCTGGGTGTGGTCTACTGCTCACCAACATGGGGGAGGGGATCACTGCACTACCTCCTGTGTGTTGCCCTCCCTGGTAAGGTCAGACCATAAATCAGTCTCATTTGAATTAGAGGTCAGACCTGACACTCCATTGGAGCAAAAAAAAAACTGAAAAATTTTTCCAAAGCCCAAAGCAAACTATAGCCTACTAAGCGATGGAATAAAAGGTTTCAAACTCTCTGCTAACACCACTAACAATGTCTCCTATGCAGAAAAGTACACAAATGCCATACTTAGCCACTTAAACAAATGTATTGACTCAGCTGTACCTGACAGGTCTAAAATCAGGTCCTGCCAAAAAAAACAAGCCACCCTGGTGGAATGTAAGAATAAATAAGTTATATAACAAAAGAATGAAACCGATATCTAAGAACAAGAGGGAACTTACTCAGCAGAGGGAGAATATCCTCCACAGCTTGAACAAGCAAATCAGACATCTTGTAAAGTCCTCTAAGGCTGGTTATGAGTCTAAATTAGCATCCCTTGCTAAAAACAACCATAAGGCATTATTTAGTTATGTCCCAGAACTAAAAGGGAATGCCCAGCTGTGTGCTGAACTTAATGTGTACGGTACCACTTACACTGAACTTGAGGAAATTGTCAACCTGTTAGAGGACAGATTTGGCAATAACTTTACCCCCCATCCCCTCCCAGCCATACCCCAAAACATTCCTGATACCAGTCCACTATCAAGTATCTCCAAAGAAGAGGTCATACAAGCACTCTCCAAGGCCAAAAACATTGCTTCTATGGGACCAGATAACATCCCAGGTTGCTTACTAAATAATCTAAAACAAGATCTAGTGGAACCACTTGGCACTCTGTCTAACCATAGCCTGAGCACTGGCTTTGTTCCAGCAGAGTGGAGATCAGCAATAGTAATCACCTTGCACAAAAGGGGCTCTTCAACTGACCCAGGAAACTATTGACCCATAAGCCTAACCAGTCTTATCTGCTAGGCCATGGAAAGAATCATCATGGACCTTATCAACAAAGACACAGGCGACCTTCAAGCCCGACCCATTCTGGTTTCATCAAGGGTAGATCTCGCTTATTAAACCTGGTAGACTTCTTTGAGAATGTCACCAAAGCCCTGGATGAGGGCAAAGCAGTACATACTGCCTATCTTAATTTAGCCAAGGTTTTTGATGCAATCCCCCACTCAGGGATCATTGAGAAACTCTTCCAGCTGAGGATTAACAATGATATAATAATGTCATTTAGTCTTGATAAATATGCAAAAGCAACCTTTAGAGCAGGAAAACTTCAGGACCAAGAAAACTTCAGTTTAGGACAATAATGTGATATAAAAGAATTTAAGCAAGAGGGAGTATATAAATATTTGGGAATTGATGAAGGATCAGCAGTAAAATATGAGCAAATGCGAATAAAACTTAGTAACGAATACTTTAGAAGACTTTAATCCTGAAAACGGCATTGACATCTAGGAACAAAATTCAAGCTATAAACCAATTTGCTCTTCCTGTCCTAACTTATAGTTTTGGATTGATTGATTGGCCACAAAACATGTTGGATAGACTAGACAGGAAAACAAGAAGGATGCTTCATGCTCACCAAATGATTTATAAAAATCACTGCATACCAAGATTATATATTCCTCATTCCGAAGGAGGGATGGGCCTCCTTGAAATTGATTACATGTACAGATCTGCTATTGTGGGACTGCACACATATCTGTTGACATCACAAGACTCAAACATAGTGAGAATTTTGAAACATGAGGAGAATAAATCTAAGATGACTTCTCTGCTTAATCTAGCAGAAGCATATAGGCATCAAGCAGAAATGGAAATCAAACCAGAAATAGATAAAAATCAGTCAGCAACTAAATGTGACAAAAAACAAGAGAAAGAAAATAAGGTGAAGGACCAGATAAAAAGGCAAGAAATGTGGAACATGCATAAATATAGTTGCAAGTATAGAAAACTTCTGGAAGAACCTTATGTTGAGCAGGATCAAATACAGGAATGGTTAAGGAGAGGTGAATTCAAACCAAGAGATGAACGGTTAACATTGGTGGCCCAAGATAGTAGGCTACATACATGTTAGTTTACAAAGTCCATTGAACATGTGGGAGAAACAGACAAATATAGGTTTTGTAAAACAGAATTGGAAAGAGTAGGACACCTTGTTGCTGGTTGTGACATAATAATGGCAGAAGGACTGAATACTGAAAGGCATAATAATGTGGCAAGACTGTTGCTCTGGGGATTGCGCAAACATTTTGGTAATGAAGTTGCTGAAAAGCACTGGAAACATGAACCACAAAGCATCATAGAAAATGATGAAGTCTACATCACATGGGATCACCCATTACCAAAAGTTCAAAAGACAAATGCAAGAAAACCAGATATAGGAGTCCATGAAAAGAAGACAAGAGTAGCATTGCTCATTGAAATTGCCACACCCATTGACTACAGTGTCTTGCATACAGAGAGATACAAAGTCATAAAATATCAGGATTTGCAGGCAGAAATGTGAGCAATGTGGAAGAAAGACACCCAGACAGTTCCAATAGTAGTAGGAGCAATGGGCCTTATATTTAGATATGTTACCCATACATGTAACCCCATATGAATTGCAAAAGGAGTCATTACTAGGTACATTGCAGGTGCTGCAAAGAGCACTTTTGGTTGACATCAAAGACTGAAGCAATACTATTTCATGAACTTTAATCGTACTTTGACTTAAGAATGGGGTCCATTCCTGTTATGGTATTAGAAACTAAAAACACTTGGAGAAATTGAAAACTGGGGATTAACCCACACATCACTAGATTTGTAGCCAAATAGCTCACTGGCAGAACACACATTGTCAAAGTTGGGAAGTCCACTTCCACCAGTAGACCAGTTACCAGTGGGGTACCACAAGGATCTGTGCTGGGCCTTCTACTGTTTGGAATCTATTTCTCTGAGGTCCAGGTGAAAGTAGACGGCCTGCAGCTTACCAAATTTACAGACAACTGCAACCTGGGTGCAATTAATAATGTAAACATATTACAGAAAGGGCTGAGTCAGACAAATGATTAGCGCCAAAGTCATGGATTAAACTAAACAGAAAAAAATGGCTCATTATCCTCTTTGGCAAAGAAGTAGCCTCTGCTAATTATGATAGAGATAGTACCCCTCTAAGCTCAAAACCCAGTGCTGCAAAACTTGGGAACACAGGTTGATAGCAATCTAAACTTCGATCACCATGTGTCCATAGTGGTAAGTAAAACCTTCTACATTGCACATCTCATAAATAAAGGCATCGCATCCAAGACTAAGGAGGTTATAACTCCACTGTACTCAACCCTTATCAGACCACTAATTGAATACAATGCTCCCTTCTGTATATATCTCACCAGACATCTGGAGGAATTGGAAAGACTACAGAGGTTTATAACCAAGAGAATCCAGGGCCTCCAAAATGTGACTTACACGAAAAGACTGAAAGCCCTGTCACTGTACTGTATCACACAAGCTGCTGAGAGGTGACCTGTGCCTGGCCTACAGAGCAATCTCTGACTGTGCCCTAATGGAAATGCTGCACATTTACAAATCAAATGGGACAAGAGTCACTCGCTCCAGGGATCTCAACCTAGCCTGTGACACTAACAAAACATGTTGGAGAGACAGATATATTTCCCAGAGATTGCCAATCCTCTGGAATAAGCTCCCACTTCACATGAATTAGAGCTCCTCAATGACCCTATTCAAGTGAAACCTTCACAATTGGATGGGTGATGATAAATTCATCTCAGAGTGGCACCTATGTCCTGCATGGACAGGGGTAGGTGGTGGTGATCATAGAATCACTCTGCTAACAATGACCATCTCACTATGGTCAGTTAAGGTACATGGGTTTTTACACAGCTAGGCTTGTAAAGGCCTTAGGGCCATTGACCAGTAGGTTCCTTTGAACCTATGAACCTATTTGGTACTGTTTGCCTTTTGTGCTGACTTGTACAACAATTTGTCTGGCTAAGGAGAAAGTGATGTCTAGTTTCTGTTAGACAATATCTAACATTCTTTTCTACATTTACAGATATTATGATGCTGCAGTGTTACAGTACATAATTGTGCCTTTTCTATGTCATATTCCATTGGGACCAGTACTGATAGCACATCATGTCCATTTACATTCAGTGTGTTATTAGGTATAGCATTGTTTAGGTAGTGCAGATATGGTGAGGAACGCACACTTTTTCTACTATTCTAAACAGTGTTTTGTAAATAGTAATAACTCTTACATTGTTTATTAATCTTCTTTAGGCTACTCAGACTACGAGTCTATAATCTTCATTTCCCATTTACCCTTACATTCCCCCATTTTCCAGTGACTGAGAAGATGGGGAGCAAGATGTAAGAGTCAAGGGTTATGGTCTGTCTCCTACAGGAAATGCACAAATTATACTTACTTCTAATCACCCCGCAGTTACTAAATGACAGGCATGGCAGAATACCTGCTCTGCTTGATCCCTGTATACCTGCATGGTACTACACATCCACTATACAAAACTAGAGACCAAAGTTGCCTGGGTCTATATTACCATGTCAAAAGACGTGTTCACCAAACACACCTTAATCGACACCGAAATATCAACTTGTTAAAATCCCAGAGGAAATAATTGCTCAGCCGTACACAAAAAAGCCAAACTTTCATACCTTACATAGTGGGGGTCTGTGCCCCCACACCCCCTAACTAAATATACCAACTCCGAGATTGCACTACAGTGTGGAAAAGGGACAATCCCTGATGATGGCAGAGCGATTTTTTCCCCTGGGAAAAAATTAGCTGAAGCGGCTGTTTGGGATTTTAAAGGGTCGATATTTCTGTGTCAATTAAGATGTGTTAAGTGAACATGTCATTCAACATGGTAATATAGACCCTGTTGCCTATGGGTGCTCCACACCCCTGTTCTCCTCACTATCTCTTAAACAGTGTTTTAGTCAACTGACATCACTGGACCACTTGGGTTGACATGGAATGGGGATGGACAAATAAGTGTGGTTTTAGGTCGATCAACTCAGACATCTTGCATAACAGTTTTCTGGACACGCCTCAGATAGATCACTTGCATTTTGCAGGTGTTACAATCATCAGCTGAATAGATAACTCATAGGGATAAGGCCTCGATCACATTCCTATGGTTCCTAGTTTAACTGACAAAACCAGTCAGTGGACTCATCTTCTTTAACCATCATCCTATGGAGCTAGTACAGACTTACTTCATTATAATCATGCTGCATAGTGTTTGGTGAAACTGTTGATGTCCATCATGAGCCACCGTACTGTGAGTGTTGGGTCTATCACCTTTACATAATGAACATATTGTGTTCCCATGAGTCTTGCAATATGCTTTCACTACTGTGCTTATAGCAACATGTCATTGCTCTTCCAACACTGTGGTGTACATTTGTGTGCAATTGCCTCCATTCTGTTTGCATTCAAGTGCATGTGGACATGGCGTGGGAGTGCTCTACATAGCACTGGATTTCCATATTATTTATTTTGATGACAACTGTTAATGCTGCAGGTGACTTGTGATGCATTCTAGATGTAAACAATCTACTGTTTTATGCTGTATATTAGTTTTGAAACTTTTGACTGACATGTCTTGTGCTTTTTTGCACAAAATAAAAAGGATATAGGCCCAGGCAGAACTGTAGACAGCTCATCTGACACCCTGTGCAGACTAGTATTCATTCAAAAAAATTTTAGCTACTTGCTAAAAATATGATAAACTGTACAAACAGCTTGCTACAGTTATTAGCATGCAAAATCAGTGCTGCATCTAAGCTGTAAACACCATATTGTTATTCCTTTATCACTGTTGACAGATTTGGTCTGGTAGGTTGGTTGACTAGATAAATTAGGTGAAATGCATCAAGTGTGCTGAAAACCGGTCTTGGTGGTAAGTGAATGTCAGCTACAGTGAAGAACTCCTAAAAGAGTAGCGGTATTTATTTAGGCCCAGTTGTGTAGTCTGTTTAGCAGGTAACTAAATCGGATAAAAAAGGTGGTATGAAATGTGAACTGGGAAACAGGGACAGGTGTAGTAGTTAGACTAAAGCACTCTATGATATAGAAGAATCATTTCTTAACCAAATGAACCATGATTATTTAGACTGTAGCTCTGTGGGTACAGTTTAATTTTAGGCAGTGATTTAAGTATAACAATGTCAGCATGTACACCATCCATATAGCTCTGTCAGTGCATGGTGAGAACAACAGGTAGGCTAGGTAAATAAAATGCATTGCGCTTACAAACCTAGAGTTCTGGCTATGAATGTTTTCTCCGTTAATTGACCAGCAAGTAATCAGAGGGGTTTTCTGTAAGTCCTAATGTGTACTTGTGCATACCCAGAAATAACATATGGGCATTGTGAGAATTTTGTCACATGATTTCAGAATCTCCCAAACTGTACTTGTAGATGAATATCTCTGTCTCATCTCTGATCTCCACCAAAGATTTAAAAAAAAAAAAAAAATGAGAGCACATACCTACACATCCCCCTGATGGAGATGAGCAGACTATCACAACGCTTCCAAAAAGTAAGTCTACTTTACCATTTAAACTTCCAGTGCTAGTGTGACTTTTTTTGAGAATGTGTTGAGATAAAGTAAGTCACATGATGCAGAATGCAGTTATGCAGTATGTAGGCAACATTTAATAGCACTTTTCTACAGTAGAAATTAACAGTATCTAAATTATCTGCTTACCAAAAACTACAGACCCTGGAAGCACTTTTATCACTGGAAGATGTAGATGTCTGTGGAGTCACAGAAACCTAGTTCAAGACTTCAGAGAGTACCCCAGCCTTGTAAGGCTACAATGCCCTCTACACCTTCAGACCGCAAAATGAATGTGTGAGAACCAAAGGTGGTGTTTCTGTCTATATTAGAGATAAATTCACCTCCCATCTAGTTAGACTGGACATCTCCATGGCATTACTCCAAGTTCAGGTTATGGTGGGTAAGACCCCCATTCAACTCATGGCCAGTTATAGACCCCCTTCCATGGGTCATGATGCGCACAAAGCCTACTTGACCAAACTAGAGACAATCCAAATATTACCAAACACTCTGGTTATGGGAGATTTCAATTATCCCACCATCAACTGGGAAACCTATGATAGTCCTAACTCACTAATGCAAAAGTTTCTTGATTTTGTTAACTCAAATGCCCTGGAATAAATTGTTCATAACCCAACAAGAATACACATACTAGATCTAGTCCCCACTAACATGTCAAGCAGATGTACTGCCTCAATGATTAAACTCTCATTAGTTAAATCTCACTACAAATCAGTCACCTTCGAGCTGGCACTAACACCAGAACTCAAAAAGAGTGAAATCAGACTAAAAGCTTCACCAAGGCAAACTATACCCTCCTAGGTGAAGGCATAAGTGCATTCCAAGCCCTACCCCCAGCTGGAAGGGGTAACTACATTGAAGTTTACACTAAAGCCCTGTAAAATCATTTGCATAAGTGTATAGACTCAGCTGTACCAGAAAGAATCAAAGCCAGAGTCCCAAGTAAAAGCAAGCCACCATGGTGGAGATCCAGCATCAACAGACTTTACAAGAAATGCAAAAAGTTGCTGTCTAAGAAAACAAAAGCGGGGCCCCAACAATGGAAAAGCACCCTCCTCAGCCTCAACAGGCAAACAAGACAACTTGTCAAATCCTCTAAGAGCTTATTTGATAAAAACTTAGCAAGCACAGCCAAGGATAACCATAAGGCCTTTTACAGCTATGTATGTAGCCTAGCAGGTAGGACCCAAGCATGTGCAGAACTAATGACTAACGGTATCACACACACTGACCCCACAGAGATAGCAAACTTGCTAGCAGATAGGTTTAGTGAAATTTTTACTTCCTTATCCCCTCCAAACTTATCACAAACTTTCCCCCAAACTCCCCCCACCCTACATATCTGAAGAGAAGGTCATCAAAGCCTTGTCCAAGGCAAAAAAAAAACACACCCTCTATGGGACCAGACGGCATCCCAGGCTGTGTTCTAAACAGGCTAAAACATGAACTAGCTTCACCATTAGGAACCTTTTTCAGTCGTAGCCAAACCACAGGCTTTATCCTTGTGGAATGGAGAACAGCAACAGTTATTTCCCTCCACAAAGGTGGTCTAGCAACAGACCCAGGGAATTACAGACCCATAAGCCTTGACCAGCCTCATCTGTAAGGCCATGGAACGTATCATTATGGACCTCATAAATAAAGACTTAGGTGACCTGCAAACCCTGGATCCAACCTAATTCAGCTTTTTCAAGAGCAGATCCTGCCTGTTAAATCTAGTGGATTTCTTCAAAAGTGTGACTAGGCCATTGATGAGGGTAAATCTGTGCATACAGCATACTTCGACTTGCAAAGGCTTTTGACACAATCCCATACTCAGGCATTACTGATAAAGTTAGCAAAATGAATGTGAACTCCTTTGTTGTAAGATGGGTTGCCAACTGGCTCACAAACTGGACATACACAATATCAAAGTGAGTGGCTCCACATCAGTCAGCAGACCTGTCAACAGCAGGGTGCCACAGGGGTCAGTGCTGGGTCCCCTACTGTTTAGTATATACTTCTCAGAAGTTCAGTTCAAAACTAATGGGTTGTGGCTGACCAAGTCTGCAGATGACTGCAAACTGGGTCAGTTATTGAATCCCCATATGATGTCAGTAAACTCCAGGAGGGTCTTACACAGACCAGCAACTAGTGTCTTAGTCACAGTCTCAAACTGAATGCAAAGAAATGCATCATCATTCCCTTTGGTACAATGTCCCTTCACACTATCAAATCAACAACAATAGTCTATGTACCTTCAAAGTGGTAAGGGATCTAGCATCACAAGTTGACTGTGACCTTAACTTTGACCACCATGTGTCTACTGTAGTAAGGAAGGCTTTCTGTGTAGCACACTTGATTAGTAAAGGCACTGCCTTGAGAGCAAAATAGTTTATAATCCCTTTGTACTTGGCACTAATCTGATCCATAACTGAGCATAATGCCCCATTTGGCATGTGCCGTACAATGCACCTGCAGCAATTGGAGAGGCCTCAGAGGTTTCTAACAAAGAAGATCAAGAGACTCCAGCACGTGGCTTACACAGACTGACTAAAGTCCCTGTCACTATACTCTGTATCATATAGACTTCTTAGGGGAGACTTATACCTGGCTTACAGAGCAATCTCAGACCCAAACCTGCATATCCATAAATCAAATGAGACTAGAGCTACCCATTACAGGATCTAGATATGGCCTGTGACTTAAATAGGACATGCTGGGGAGACAGATTTGTCTCCCAGTGACTGCCATGTCTTTGGAATAGGCTACTAATTCATGTGAAACAGAGCACCTTTATGACACTATTCAAGAGGAACCTGGACGAGTGGATGGGGCACTGTAAATTCTTACTGGGGATAGTGCCCACAACCCTCCTGGATATGGGCAGTCATTATTAAATGCAATCTTGGATATTGACTAGCACTTCTATGGTGCTACATTGGGATGAAACGGCTAGGTTTGAAATGATCTCCAGGTCGATAGCCTAATAATCTCCTATGATCCTATGATTTTGCCATCCTGCAGCATTCCAGTACTGTATTACCTTAGAAGGATGCACAGTAGAAGGTACCAAGCCCACGGCAAACAGGACAACAGATTTGACCAAGATATTGCAGTGTAGATAACCAGCCGCAGGATTCTAAACTAACAATTTTATTCCACGAACAAACACACAGTATGTTAAGCGCTTTCCCTCAGTCAATACCGAGCTTCATCAGAACAAAGAGTACATTCATTGCAACCTTTAAATACCTGCAGATAATCACCTGACCTACATTTTCCCCCAATAGAACCCTTAAAATCCATGAAAATTATGCAGTCAAGCATTTGTTTGCGTAAATAAAAACAATATAAAACAAACTAATATAAAACAGTCTCCTTCGTCAACATAGTACTAAATAGTAACAAATCAACTAAAATGAGTACAGAACAAATGTACCTACTTTCAATTGTAGTGCCTAAACACAGTACTGCGGTCATGTAAAATGGTAATGTACCTTAAGATCTAAAAATAGACATTCTAAAAGTAAAAAACATATCAAAATATTATTGTCAACAGGTCTTAATTTTAAAATTGTAATTGTATATGAAGTTATAAGTGGGCTTCCCTTAGTTTTAAAGCACTACTAATGCTGATGTTGTCGTTCAAACCTGGGGCTCTACCTGCATCCAGCCTCAGTTGCCAAAGCAACTCCTTGTACTCCAATCTCGATTCCCAGTTGCCTCCCCGAAGGTCTGGAACCAATTGTTCTAAAACTAAAAATTTAACATTCATATTTTCACAAACCTGGGAATGTTTGTAAAAAGCATTGGTGTCTTTACCCTTGGAAACTTCATGCATGTGTTTGTATACTCTTTTCTTCAGCTGCCTCTCAGTTTTGCCAACATAGAAACTATTACATGTAACACAGATTCCCAAGTAAATAACCCCTTTGGCCCCACAGTTGAAATATTTAGTGGATTTGAATTTATATTTTCTCGAAGGGATAAATACTGTGCCTTGGTTGATCATAAAACAACACTGTTGACATGCCCCACACTTGTATGTACCAAATTTGGACTTGTCTATACTGGATTTTGCTACAAAACTCCTTCCCAATAGCTCCTTCAAATTGGTGTCCCTCTTCCTCACAAACTGTAGAGTAATTGGAATATAACATTTAATCTCATCATTTAAGGTCAATATTGGCCAGTGTTTCAAAATAATTTCTTCAACTTCATTAGATGTAGATGAAAAAGTATGAATGATATTATTTTTGAAGTCATCAGTTTTTGGTCCTGTGTTAACACTGTTCATTTTCCCTGTCCCTAACAAGGGAAAAAATTTAGAATTTCTGCTCTCAATAACTTCAGATGCCATACTATCTATAAGTTTCCTAGGGTACCCTTTCTCTTCAAACATTGCCCCAATAATCTTAACCTCAAACAGAAAAACATCCATCATGCTGGTCATCCTAGAGGCCCTGATCATTGGCCCTTCACAATATCCTTTTTTTAAAAAAAAGGGTGTCCGCTGTTAAAATGTAGGTAGGAATTTGAAAATGTGCTTTTTCTGAAAAGCTTAGATTGAAAACAATAATTAGTATAGTCTTTGTATAGAGTGATATCCAAATAATTCAGCTGATGTTGGTTAATGTTGTGTGTGAAAACCAAAAACTCAGTGGTGTTGTTAATGTATCCCAAAAATTCATCCAACATTTCTCTTGAACCGTTCCATAGTAAACATATGTCATTAAGGAATCTAGTATAGTACGTAATATAATTGGACCATTTAGTCCATAATACAAATTTCTGCTCCCAATAGTATAAAACACAGTTAGCATACAACGGGACACAAGGGGCCCCCATTGCGACTCCTTTCCTCTGTTGATAAAATTCCCCGTTGAAATAAATAAAATTATTATTTAAAACTGTTTCCGTGAACTCAAGTATTAAGTTAATAGTATTACTGTCAAGACCAGATTCAGCCACTAACACATCACAAAACCAGTCAAGCCCAGTCTTGTGTGGGATACTTGGATACAGTTCTACTATGTCAATAGTGACCATCAAAATATCCTTCCCAAATTTCTCTTGGTCCATACCTTTTAAAAAATCCCAAGAGTCTTTGTTTATATGTGGAATAAATGCTACAAACTTCTTGACCATGAAACCAACATACTTAGCTAATGGCTCCATAACACTCCCTGCCCCTGATACTATAGGCCTGAACCTGATCGGGTCAATGCCCTTGTGGATCTTTGGTATTCCAAAAATAACAGGAATTTTGGGTTTTTCTACATGCAAATAATTATACAATCGTTCGTCAATACTCCCTTGCAACAAATGATCATATAAGTAGTACCCGATCTTAGCATGTGCTATGTTGATCTCGTTCCGGGATACCAACCCATAATGGTCTGAGTCCTGTAACAAGTTGTGTAAATGCATCTCATAATCAACTGTGTACATTATAACCACCCCACCTCCCTTATCAGGCTTCATAACTCTGCATTTCTCTTGATTTAAAAATTCTATTAAATCTCTTTCTTATTAAAATTATCAGAGTGTCCGTAATTCCTATTTTTTTCACATAACCGTATGTCCTTTTCAGCTAATTCTTCAAAAACTTTAAGGGATGGATGGGTGGGGGGGGTGGTTTACACAGTAGAAATGTAGGCCTTAGTGGATGGCAAATTTCATGTGCGTCTTAAGCTCCCATACAGGTTGTTATAAATCTTCACAATTTAAAGATTCAAAAATGTCCCTAATCATTCTCTGAACCATAGACCCAGTCATTTTAATATTCTCTAAGCCAATAGTCCCAGCAACCTTAACATTCTCTAACTCATATACCCAGCAACCTTAAAGGCACTTGTGTTTGCACCATCTCTATATTTTTTGTTTTGTATTCCTCAATGGACTATCTCCTGCCTTTTTCAGTTGGGCAACTTGTACACTTATCTCACATAAAACTAGAGACCATATTTAGCCTTTGCAGATCACCAATAAACTAGAAAATATAATTTGATGTAAGCAAGTGTTACATCATGGCGACTGCTAAGTTAAACGCATAAAAAGCTTTGCATTCTGAATTATCAGACTTGGTAAGTTTGTAAGTATGTATGAATGTATATATGTATACACACCTATGTGTATTTATATATGCATGTATTTAATATACATATATATATATATATATATATATATATATATATATATATATATATATATA
>NC_056739.1:1090578428-1090753428 GCF_019279795.1 Protopterus annectens | reverse complement strand
TTGAAGCAACAAAGAACTGCAGAGCAGTTTGTGGAGCAACTAAGAACAGCAAAAACAATGGATCAGAGTAGAGGTGTAGAATCATTAATGAGGCTGCCTTCCTCCTACTGTAAGTTTTAAGCATTTCCGTCTGCTGTAATGCGAATAACAAAAATGATGGTAAAATGGTATAAAGTAAATAATAAGAGGTGAAGCTGAAATGAACTCTGATCTCCATGATTACAGCAGCCTTAATGGGAACCCTATGATTTCTTCAGTTCTTATGAATGATCCAATATCCTGAGTTCTGCTGGGGATATTCAACCGAACAGTCTTGCTGAGAGCCACCTGAATATAAAGGCTGACATTGAATTGTTGTTAATTGGGTTGCATTACAAGACATCACCCAGTAATCACCACATTAACAGACTACAAGCTGTGGAAAATATAAAAACCATTACATATTTTGATATATGGGTGTTTGTATATGTATGTTTGTGTGTGTGTGTGTGTGTGTGTGTGTGTGTGTGTGTGTGTGTGTGTGTGTGTGTGTGTGTGTGTGTGTGTGTGTGTGTGTGTGTGTGTGTGTGTGTGTGTGTGTGTGTGTGTGTGTGTGTGTGTGTGTGTGTGTGTGTGTGTGTACCTGTGTAAAAGTATCCTAATTATCTTCTTAATTTCTCCAAATTTTTGGGGTTTTTAATACCATGATGGGAATGGACCCCATTCCTAAGTCAAAGTTTGATTAAAGCTCATGAAATTATTATTGTTTGAGTCTTTGATGTCAGCCAGAAGTGCTCTTCGCAGCATCCACAATGTGTCTAGTAATGACTCTTTCTGCAATTCGTACAGAGTTGCATGTATTGGTAACATATCTCAATACAATTGTACATTCTTTTTTATAAGACCCATTGCTTCTACTACTATTGGAACTGTCTGGGTTTCTTTCTTCCACATTGCTTTCATTTCTGCCTGCAAATCCTGATATTTTATGACTTTGTGCCTCTCTGTACTCAAGACATTTTAGTCACTGGGTGTAGCAATTTCAATGGCCAGTGTTACTTTTGTCTTCTTTTTGTGGAGCCCTGTATCTGGTTTTCACACATCTAGCTTTTGAGCTGTGGATAACAGGTGATCCCATGTGATGTAGACTTCATCATTTACTCTGATGCTTTGGGGTTCATGTTTCCAGTGTTTTTCAGCTACTTCAGTACCATAATGTTTGCACAATCCCCAGTGCAACAGTCTTGCCACATTATTTTGCCTTTCAGTATACAGTCCTTCTGCCATTAGTATATCACAACCAGCAACGAGGTGTGCAACTGTTTCCAATTCTGTTTTACAAAACTTACATTTGTCTGTTTCTCCCACATGTTCAATAGACTTTGTAAGCCAACACGTATGTAGTCCACTGTCTTGGGCCACCAACATTAACCTTTCATCTTTTGGTTCGAATTTACCTGTCCTTAACCTTTCCTGTGTTTGATCCTGATTGACATGAGGCTGTTCCAAGAGTTTTCTAGACTTGATCCTGATCAACATGAGGCTGTTCCAAGAGTTTTCTAGACTTGCAACTATAATTATGCATTTTCCACATTTTTTGCCTTCTCATCTGATCCTTCACCTTATAATCTTTCTTTTGTTTTTTGGCACATTCAGTCGATGCCTGATTTTTATCTTCTGGTTTGATTTCCATTCCCACTTGACACCAATGTGCTTCTGCTAGACTAAGAAGAGAAGTCATCTTAGATTTATTCTCCTCATGTTTCAAAATTTTCGCTATGTTTGTGTCTTGTGAGGTCAGGCATATATATATGCAGTCTCACGACTGCAGAACTATACATGTAATCAATTTCAGGGAGGCCCATCCCTCCTTCAGAACAGGGAATATATAATCTTGGTATGCACTGATTTTTATAAATCATTTGATGAGCATGAAACATCCTTCTTGTTTTCCTGTCTAGTCTGTTCAACACCTTATCTTCCTGTGTGAGAGTGTATTTTAAGAATCCAGTTTCATCAACAAAGAAAGTTTAATATTGCAGACTGCTGACAATGAAATTCATTTTGAGCTCCCAATTTTTTATAGGAATTTCATCTTTAAACTAGTCCTTTTAATGGATGTTTCTTTATGTATTTGCAGTGATAGAGAATAAAGATATACTATTCTATAACTGAAAAATTACTGCTGTTTGCATAATTAGCTTACATGTGAAGATTTATTATAGTCACAGTATTAAATTTTAGAACCAGATTTTAGTAAGTGGAGGGAAATGTGACTGTAAAAGTATTACATTTCAGTTGATGCTACTTTCACCCTGCATCAACTAGAAAGGGATGTACTAGAACAAAAAATAAGGCAAAATGGTATTCATGAAAAAACAGCAAATGCACAGTACAACAAAATTTAGAGCTGTGAATACTACAGATATTTTATTGAAAACAAATAGCAACAGACTATCCCATTTGATGCAGAAAAATGCAATGCAATGCATTTTATGCATTGTTGTACATCATCACAACACCACTTTTCAATCAAACATTCATTCTTCTCTGCATTCCTACTACCTACATTATATAAAACATGATCTCAGCTGTATTAGATTTACACAAATGAGCATTCAATCATATGTGTAATCACTCTATTTTATAACCATGCAAGCTTTTCTACCGACTGAATATTCAAATATATATATATATATATATATATATATATATATATATATATATATATATATATATATATATATATGTATGTATATACACATACACACATACACATAGACACAAACACAGACACACACACGTGCACACGCACACACGCGCGCACATGTGCACATACACACACACACACACACACACACACACACACACACACACACACACACACACACACACACACACACACACACATACAGATATACAGGTGTGTGTGACTGAGTAAGTGCAAAGTGCTTATCACTGAGATGGGTTTAATCGAGGTACATTTTGGTTTGCTTAGTCTATTGATACTGTACTGGTAAAGTGGCTGCAGCATGTAGAACAAGGCTGGCACCCCCCCCTACAGAACCCATATTAATGCCTGCTCTGGAGTCTTCATAAGTTAGGAATGGATCACATACAGTAAAACATACTTCAATGTACTGTGCCTCAGTGAATTGCCATACATGTATGGGGGTCCTTAATTTTGTTTAAATGCATTTTAGTCACCAAGATTTTGCTGACTTAACTTGGTCAACGGGAACGTTGTCAATATTTGTGCAGACTGCAATGATACTGGGAATGGGGAACATGCCCTTTCCTGAATATTGTATGATCTTGGAGTTGGAATATTTAAATAATGGGGGTTTGGGGGTTGCCTTTGACATGTGAGTTTGACCCCCCCCCCCAGAAATTAAATATAGTATCTCCAGTGTCACACATCCACAAAATAAGCATATAACTCCAGAAATTGTATTATGCTTGAACTAATTAATGCAAATATATATATATATATATATATATATATATATATATATATGTAAGTGTATATTTCAATTAATGCCTTTTTCTTGATTAGCACAATCAATGCAAGCTAATGAATCAAAAAAGCTACATTTATTCTTCATCCATCAAATTAATAAAAAAATACAATAGTCAAGAGCAAAAGCAAAGAGCTCTGCTGTAATTTGACTTTTGTTTAGGTTACATGGCATGATTGGCCATTGTAACTGTACTACAGCCACTCTGCAGCCCATGCTGTGCATCACATAAGAGACCTTAGCTACTGATGTGGCTTAGTAGCTGCTTATCGAGTAGCTTTTCAAAATATTTTATGATTGGGCAGAGATTTGAAATACATATGCATTCAGGTCTTTAGGTGAGATGATTTTTGGGAGACGCATTATGACTGAGTGTTTGAAAGCAGGTGGTACAATAGCAGAAGAGAGTGATAGGTTATAGATATGCGTAAGGGGTTGTGCTATTTTGACTTGCAGCTAGCTTTAAGAATGTTGGTCACAGTTTACTATATTTGCCTCCTGACATGTGAATTTTAAGAAACTATTTTGTTTGTTTAACAGATATTTGAGAATTGGAAGGCTGCTGCAAAGGAGGCTAGTGGGTATAGCTGAGGTGAGGATATGTAAAATTTGAAATTACACAATTAGTATTAGAAAGATTAATTTTGCTGTATTGATAGCAATTCTTGTTGTTTTTCACAGATATGAAAGTTTGATGTAGTTGATTATTAAGGGGCCCTCCATGCATTATCTGTGGACTGGATTTTGTTTTTTAGTTCAGTGGTCAGTCATAGGAAAGTGCATGCTCTAAGCTTTTTTCTGGTGATGGAGTGCAATGCATTCTAAATTATGGCAAGCATATTCATGAAATGATCTAATACTATAGCAGAATCAGTCATAATATGAAGTGAGGACCAGTTAGCGGTACTAAGGAGACTATTAAGGCCTGGCAATGTACCTTCTGGGAATGATTTTACTTACGCAAAGTGAGGAGACAATGCTGACAGGTAAAGAAACTGAGTAAAACTGAAACAAGTAGTTAGTTCAGACAAAGGTTTCACATTTACTGTTTTGCATGCTATTACTGTTTCTATTGCCTCATTCAGGCAGAATAAAAATGGAAGAACTGAGATACTATACTAATACTAACGCATATAAGAAAAATGAGGGACTGAATCCTTGAATGCACTTCCCTGACGATCACACCAACAGAGATACATTAATATGCTAAGGCAGCCCTTGATTACTTTTACAGTACTTCAGCTTGTACCCACATCCCCAGCAGTATGTCCATAACATGCTGCCCTCTGGACTTCATTTGTCTGCCATTGTTCTGTGGTTCTGTGGTTTAACCCCAATCCCATATCATAACCCCACTCCCATATCACAGATTAATTCATTGCTGTCTGTTCATCAGGTACCCAAATTTGGCTACTAGCTCCTACACTTTAGAGGAGTATAGAATCGTGGTTTGTACACCTCTGAATAATGGGAGGTGTGGTTCCTGGTGTGTTTCACCTTTTTCCACAGAACAGCATACTTTTGGGAACCAGTTCCTCTACAAATTTGCAATGCTAATAGTGAGAGCTACAGGGAGTTGTGCACTTTGAATGAATACACTAGGAATCTTTGCTTTGAAGACCAGTAAGGATCGCAATGTGCTCCAAATGTCTTGTGTTTCTCTCCTCATTGTTTCTATTTTTTCTTTTCTCCTTCCCTTAGTTTTTCCAAAGTTGTCACATGCTTCTAACCAACGTTCTAAACAATTAGATTCAGCAGACACTCACCAGCATTTGACTATAAAAATAAATATATATTTTTAAGTGTGCAATAGCATATCTTTTCCCTGTTGTGTATTTTAACTTCATGACGTGGTAGAATATATTTTGTATTTTTAATTTATCCTCTGGGCTTTTATCAGGCTTGCTTTTGGGCAGTGGTTGTCAGTAAGTATAATAAATACTCAAACAAATGTTGGAAAAGAGAAAATCAGTCATATTTAGAAAGAACTGGTTTATTCCATAGAGTATGTATATTATTAGTCAATGCACTACTGGTTAGTTGTTATATTTGATAAATTAGATGAAACAGCATTTTGTTGAAACTGCTGCATTTAGAATATTGCCATTTCCGGTATGATTTTGCAGATTTGGAGATGGTAAGACACAGTGAAGGACACAACAATCATCTCTTTCAAGTAGGGCATGGAGTTCCTTCTATTGTACGGAACATAGTTCATTATTTGTGTGAGTTTTGAGTAAATGCCACTTCATTAAATTGGGTTCTTAACCAATTTTGAATCAACTAATGCTACAATATTCATTGCAAAATGCAATACATTGTAAGTATGTATAAGTACCCACAGTACCAACCCTTGAGGAATTATGCAGATAAGAAATTATATGATTCAGATAATTTATTTAGTGCATGATTGTTGTATATCTTTTTAATAGAATGGGTACACATACCAGTCTTTATCCATTTTACTACTAAACAATTGTTTGATATAGCTTTAATTATTTCACTGTGATTAACTTCATAGCCATGGGCTGACATTCACTTCCCTTTTTGGCAATCTGAAGTACATTCAAAATGTCTGCCACTGAATCTTTTATATATAGATTTCAAAAGCAGTTTACGTATTAAAGAAGGAAATGTTTCTAGAGATATAAAATACTCTTTCATATAATGCGTACAGCACTAAATAATATAAATAATACAGATTTCTCTCTTTTTTTCTGAAGTTCAACATCTATCCAAAGATTACAGCCTATGTATTACAGCTTGCCATGACAAATGTTTTGTCAGTAAATTCATGGCTATGAAGCATGTAAAATTAAACTTAAACCATAACATCTCTGCTTAGCTTTAAAGCATTAACTCCTGTGCTGAACATTTTAATCTAATGATCTATGGAGAACAGAATAATAACCATCCCAGAAATAAGTAACTGCATTAATTTAATTTCTTACCATGTTCCACTTGCTTAATACTGAACAGTTTGTTCGCTTTTAAAGGAAGGGTTTAGTAGGAATATTTATGGTGTTCAGTGTAAAAGTATTTTAGTATTTCACAATCTCCATTATATTTTTTCATCATTTCAGGATTGGCTGCAATTTGCATTATAGTTGTGAAATCTGTCTAACCAGTGACATATCTGGAATTCCATATACTTCATTGTGGCAATATCACATTATTACAAAGTAAAGAACTTTGAAGTATTTGCACCCAGTAACATTGAGAATGACTCTTTCAGTGGTATTTGCGTATTTGTCTGAGGGAGTACTCACTGAAATCACTGTTCTCAGATAAACACTAGAAACATGCAGTACTTGTACCATATTAACAATAAATAAAAAATAAATTAAAATAGCTACAGCATTCAATAATGACCTTCAGCACTCTCATATTTCCTGCATGTAGTTTGTCCCAACACAGTTATAAATAGCTTGTGCTTAAGGCAGGTTGGAATTAGTGTTCACACATATAGATATGTAGAAAATGTCATTGGTAATAGTAGTTGGTCATTTGAACAAAATAAAAAAAAAAAGAAAGAAAATTAAGTGTGGTTGACAAATTACTGAACCGTAGTGTTATGCTGGAAAGCAAACCAAAAATAAATTTTAATTTAAAGTCAGTACATGATAATATGTGGTGATTTAGGGAGCTTATGTCACTATATATATATATATATATATATATATATATATATATATATATATATATATATATATATATATATATATATATATTATATTACATTTTGGCATTGTTGCAAGGTAAACTTGTTTGTGTGTATACTATTTCTGCTCTCTTCCAAGACTGGTGGATATTATCCTTCCTTTCCACTCCAGCTATCCAGTCCCCGGCAAAGCAAGGTCCAATAAATGTGCAAGCATTTACCGGTTTGAGTTATTTTTCACAGCGGTGCTGAGCAGGCCTCCATCTTGTGGCTGGTGTTGTACACTGCAGTATATATGTTTGCATACATTGTGTGTATGTATTTATTTATTTCCATTTGTTTACCATGATTGCCTGACTAGGCCAAAAGCCAATTTTCAAATGATGGCTGAGGAGAAAAACTTCACAAGTCAGAACATATATTACAGACTGCAGCAGCGTTTATATACAAAGGTTTATACATTGAAAAGAAAAACATAAAAATATAGAGTTGATTTAATAAAATCATTAAATTTAAGTAATATCAAATTAAGATGTTTGTTGACAAATACCTGTAGTCTAATCAACAATCAATACTTTTAATCAATTCTAATCAATCATTTTCTTGGTTGGCAAAAGCCAGGGTACTGTTTGGCTAGGCTTATACAGACCCTATGGCCAATAGCCTAGTACCTACCTATGAACCTATGAACAAACTTGTAGAATTAAAGGCTAGTATAACACACAAATTAACTGATGTATTATTAATTACAGACACCTGGCTTAGTAGTAACAGGAAATTATTTACGATACCTGGATTTATAGGGCATCATACCTTTAGAGCAGATCGCAGGGGAGGAGGGGTATATATTTATATTACAAAGAAATAAAATTCTGCAGTAATATTCAGTGATGAATCCCATCTAACCACTACCTCTATTTCCCTCTATCTTAGAGTCCCTTGCTAGTTAGCTTTCTACCTCCTTTCTCAGTAATCTATGCTACGAGTTTCTTAAGAATTTTTACAGCATCCTACAGCTGTCACCTATGTCTCTCCTGCTCTTACCCTGCCACCCCATTATTTTTCCAGGACTTGACTCTGTGCTAATAGTAGGTCCTGCCTATCTTCTAGTCCTCCCTTTTCCCCTTCCCCCTCTTCCTCCTACCATATAACTAGATTTGCACATAGTGTTATTTTAAGTGTTACTAAGAGCAGCTTGTACAAATGTTTTAGCACAACGTATATTATTTTTTTATTGATTTTTGTATCATGATTTTTGTTAATGTCTCTGTTTATATCTGCATTTTCTCTCTTGTATACAGCTGTTAATGACTTTTATAACTTACTGTAAACATTGTTTTCTGGAGCTTTTTTCCTTGAGTCTCTGCTGAAAAAGAGCACCTGCCCAGCCAGACTAAACCCAGTTAACAAATGGCTAATAAATAATAAATAATAAAATGAAACTATTGAATTCTTAATCCTGAAAATTGATGTTAAGAAAACTTGCTGTGATGTAACTATTTTCTACTGTCCTTCAAACATAACAAAAGAAATTACAACATATAAGGAAATGTTTGCAAGCAAAGTTTATATTATTACTGGGGATTTAAATGTTTCTAATATAGAGTGGTAATTTCCTAATACATCAGCTAAATTTATAAATTCATTAATAATACACAGTGTGATGAACTCATATTAAAATAGTGAACAATTCTACTGGAGGCAACAATATTTTAGAAAATATTAAATCAAATGCTTGAATGTTGGATCACAGTTGGAGAAATCAATCCACTTATTTGTTATTTTTGAGGTCTTGGTCGTCGATACTGCACAAACTTATCAAAGTGATTTAGCAAAAAATGTTCTCAATCAGACTTTGACTCAATAAATGCTGAAATTAAATTGTGGAATTGGAAAGCTACCTTTGAAAATAAAGAGATAAGTGAAAATTGGGAAAGTTGTTATTCTTATGTTAGTGATTTAAAAGACCATTATGTACCAGTGGGATTTAAGCCTAGAATAGGGCAAATAGTCAACTACAGTGGAACACAAAGTTATCAAAGATGAGAAAACAAAACAATATATGGGGATAGTATAAAAGCATTTACAGTTATAAATAAGAATAACTATAACAGATTAAGAAATAAACATTTAAAAGTAACAAATGAGGTAACGTAGCTCACTCAACTTAGCTATAAAATTGAAGGCTAATAATAAAGGTTTATTTAAACATCTAAGAAATTATGGACTTGATGGCATTTCATTAACAGCAATAAAAGAGGGGATAAATATCATTACAGAGCCAACTGAGTTGGTGAAAGTGTTTGCAGATAGTTTATTTTGTAACATTTTATATGGTAACCAACAAAATCGTTCTCCCCTGTTGGTAAAAGGGATCTGTCCCTTCTTGCAAGAGGATTGTATAAAACAGTTTTATCAAACATTAAATCCAACACTGCCACAGGACCAGATGGCCTTAATGGATATTTTTTGAAAGAGATTGCAGAGAACTTGATTCTCTGTTTAGTATTTTTATTTCAAAAGACCCTTAAGGAAGTATATGTAGCTGATTTATGGAAAGAAGCAATAATAGTTCATATTCTAAAATACAAACCAGGCCATATAGTAGGAAATTATAGACCAGCAAGTGTTTTGAAATGGCATCATGCCTGAGATTTAACCAGATATTAAATCTTAGCATGGATATATAACAACATGGATTTTTGTCAGGTAGATCAAGTATTACTAACTTGATACATTTTTATGAGAATTTTTTTTGTTCTCTAGATGAAGATCTAGCAGTAGATATATTTACATTTTGCTGAGGTGTTTGATACTGTACCCCCAGAATGGTTTTGAAGAATGTGAAGGAGGGTATTGACTTCATGTATACAGGTAAGGAGTTCCAGGCCTTAACAATATGGCATGAGTATAGAGAATGCCTAGCAGATTTGACAGATTTGTGGACAGAAGTTTTTGGGCACTGGATCATAATGACCCAGTAGGAACATATTTGTACAGAATGTTATTTAGTGTTGGACAAGCAGGTGTATGCTGGATAATGTTATAGGTTGTAAGAAGCTGTGTATATATTAAAGCTGATGGAGTAGTTCTCACCAATTTTGGCCTTTTAGTGCTATACAGTGGTGGGTTCTGAAATGGGTACTTGCAGCAAATTTAGCAATAGTATTGTTCAGTCTTTGATTTTTATGATGCCTGAAGATTAGAAAGGATGGGAACACAATAAAGAAGTGTATAGAGGAGTTACGTCATGGCAAGTGTAGTTTTAGTTGTGATGTTGAGAAAGTTTTTGACTCTGAAGTATCCCTAGTTTTTGATGAGTTTTTCTTATGCAATTTTGTATATGCAGGTCAAATTTAAGATTATCATCCACTATCATTCCTAATAATGTGCTATGAGAAGTGACTTCAATGCTTGTATTATCAAGAAAGAGGATGTTAAATTTAGTTTTTTCATCACAGAAGAATTTTGGGTAAAAAAGTAGTCATTTGCTTTTAGGGGTTGAGCATGAGTTGTCAGTTACAAAGTAATGTTTCAGTGGCTGTTAAAGCTTCCTGAGTAATTCTTTGGAGGTGTACCATGTTGTCAGATGTGCCAATACACGTGGAGTTATCTGCATAATTGTATTATGGGGGTCTGTTGTGTGGATGTGTGGAGGGTGTTGGTGAAATGGCAAAGCCCAGATTTGTTCCAAATTAGTACTTAATGGAACCACTTACACTGATCCTGTTGACTTAGCCAACATTTTAGCTGATAGGTTCAGTGCAAACTTCACCCCTATCCCCCCCAAAGGCCTATTCAACATCCCGATACTTGTCCTACATCTCACATCTCTGCAGATCAAATGTTAAAGGCCCTATCAAAGGTAAAGAACACAGCTTCCATGGGACCTGATAGTATCCCAGGCTGTATTCTGCACCATCTCCAGCAAGAATTAGCTTCGCCATTGAGCACCCTATTCAGCCACAGCCTAATTATAGGGTTCATTCCAGCAGAGTGGAGAACTGCCATTGTCATCTCCTTGCACAAAAGTGGTGCCACTACTGACCAGGGAAACTATCACCCCATTAGCTTGAGAAGTCTGATCTGTAAAGCCATGGAGCGTATTATTATGGATATCATAACTAGGACATAGGCAATCTCCAAGCACTTGACCCCACCCAATTTGGATTTGTCAGTGACAGATCTTGCCTATTGAACCTGGTTGACTTCTTTGAGACTGTCACCAAGGCCCTCAATGAGGGAAAGTCAGTACATACAGCTTGCCTTGACTTGGCCAAGGCCTTTGACACAATCCCCCACTTGGGCATCATCGAAAAGCTAACACAACTTGGTGCAAATCCCTATCTCATCAGGTGGGTTGCCAACTGGCTCACTGATAGAACTGACAAGGTTAAAATAGGTGCCACCACCTCCAACAGCAGACCTGTCACTGGTGATGCTCCCCAGGGGATCTGTCCTAGGACCCCTGCTGTTTGGCATCTACTTCTCAGAGGTACAGACAAAGACAAAGGGCCTGTGGCTGACCAAATTTGCAGATGCGTGTAAGTTGGGTGCTGTCACTGACTCCCCAAATGATGTTAACATACTGCAAGAGGGTCTTACAGCTACAAATAACTGGTGCCAAAGTCATGGCCTTAAGTTAAATGCAAAAATATGTATTATTATACCATTTGGCAAAAACACAGCCCCTACTAATTACCACATCAATGGCAGCCCCCCCAAGCACACAACCTGTGGTTAGAGACCTGGGTATTCAGGTTGGCAGCAATCTCACATTTGACCATTATGTGGTGCAGTGGTCAGAAAAGCCTTTTCCTTGGTTTATCTCATAAGTAAAGGGCTTGCATCCAGAAAAAAAGAGGTTATTACCTCTCTGTACTCCTCCTTCATTAGGCCTATAATAGAGTATAATGTCCTGTTTGGTTTGTACCTCTTGAAAGACCTGCACCAACTGGAAAGGCCACAGAAATACCTCACAAAGAGAATCCATGGCCTCCAACACCCGTCCTATTGGGACAGGCTCAAATCACTATCACTCTACTCGGTATCATACAGATTGCTTAGAGGTGATCTGTGTCTTGCCTACAAGGCAGGTAGGTACCTTGCTGACCCCCTTCAAGTGCAACCTGGATGAGTGGATGGGAAACCACAAATTTGTCCCAGGGGTTCCACATTTGTCCCTCATTGACAAGGGTGACAGGTGCTGACTGAGGGTTCTTTTTTGAGGATAAACTCTTTGCTAGACTTGTAAGGGCACCAAGGATACAGCCTTGCGGTACACCAGTGGTGACTGGGAGGTATGGAGAGAGTGTGGAGTGCCATTTTACCATGACTGATACCTTTTGGACAGGTAGCATTTGAACCATGGAAGGATGGGCTGAGAGAGACCTCATGAGGACATTTAAAGTAGATGCTTGTTGTGACAAACTGTGTTGAAGGCTTTAGACAAGTCTAGAAATAAGGAGAAGACTAGTTTGTCATTATCTCTAGCTTTATTGACTGTATCAATTATAGATGAGAAGTGCAGAGTTAGTACTATGGAAGTAGAGAAGCCATGCTGTGTAAGGGATAGGAGTTTTTCCTGCAGGAGAAAGTTTAGCACTTCTTTTTGAATACATTTTTCAAGTATTTAGTGAGGGGGATAATATGCTATAGGATTAAAGTTAGTAATATCTGTTTAATTTCCTTTTTTGTGCAGAGGGATAATGTGTGACTTTTTTCCAGTCAGATGGAATGTGGGATTTCTGAACTGACCTATTTATAAGGATTGAGACAGGATAGGCAATGCTACTAGATGCTATTTTAAGTTAATCACTTGGAAGGTCAACAGTTAAAGTAGAGCTTGATTTGAGTTTATTTAAGAGTAGTTTTATATAGGATGTTGGCACAGGTTTGAAAGTGAAAGTGGATGTTGGACAGGGTTAGGATTAGATGTTAGGGAATCATTGGTTAGAGATGCTATACTATTTGTGAAATAAGAATTGAATTGTATTGCAGTTTGGGGTGATGAGTTATTGGGAGAGGAGCTAAGGTTGAAGTTTTGGCCAAGATGCATGATTTCTTTATATGCTGTCCAGAATTATTTTAGGGTTGTGCTTATTATTATTCTGAACGTTATTATAATATAGTTTGTTGTCTTCATTAAGTTGCTTTTTTAGGATGATTGTGAAGCATTCTGAAGTTTTCAAGATATTGTGGTATTTTACACTGTTGCCATTCTTTCCATGCCTTTTCTCTAGCCTGCATTAGAATTCTACTCCTTTTGGATAGCCAAAGTGCATTATTTATTTTTAGTGTCTTCTTTCTAGTATATCCAAGGCTATTTAAGATGTTCAAGAAAGTTACTGAAGTTCAAGTTAATTGATGATAGGGTAGTAATGACATTTCTGCATTAAACTTGGAAAGGTTGCATGCTGTTTTAGAAACATAAGTGGATATGTGAGATGTCTGGCTGTATAGATTGGGAGGTGATCACTGAGGGAGTCTGAAATTGTACATGTGGTGCTGTATTTGCTAGAATGTAATACTAGGATCCAGTCTAATAGGGAATATGATGTTGCTATAATGTGTGGGACTATTAATTAGTTGTGTGACATCATATAATATGTAGGTAAATTAGAGTTTATATACAACCAATTAACATTCACATCACCAAGTAATATTTTTTATTGTGGAATTGCTATGGATATTCGGTGTAGGATATCTTCCAGTATAGCTGTATTGTCACCAGGAAGGATTTAAAAGACAGTAATACATATTTGTTAATTGCTTATTTTCAGCAAATTAATAAGAAGCTCTGCTAAATAGAATTTTGGTATTGGTTTGTTATAAGGGTGAATGCCGTAGTTGTAGGGAAATATTAAAGCAATACCACCTTTCCTCTTTGTACAGTCTTTACAGATGATACTACAGCTGGGAGGCATAATGTTTGAGATCTTTATGCGGAGTGTAAACCAAGTTTCAGTTATGGCTAGAATATCAGCCTTATGTTGGGTAATCTAGGCATGTAGTTCATGCTTCTAACATTTATGGCAGACAATGTTCGATTATCAGGGAGAGTGGGGGGTTTACCATTGTAGGGTTAGAGTAGCATGTGGAAGAGAATTGTCTTGCTGTACATTGTGATAGGTGGGGCCAGGATTAAGGTGAATTTCTCCTCCTAGAAGGATTTTAGTCTATTGGGGAATTACTGATACTTGTTTTTGGAGAGTATCTTTGCATTTAATTTTGTTTTGGTTTGAGTTGAAATAGACTTAATCAGTCTATATTTGGAATGAAGCTGAGAGGCATCATTAAACAGGTTTAGTTTGATGAACTGAAAGTATAGGGAGGAAGTAAGAACAGGTGGTTGGGGAGACAGAGTTGGAGAGATATTGAGAGTTATTATAGCGTCATGGTAAGATGACTCTATAATACCCACACAGCAATCACTGAAAATGACTTACTATTTAACATGCAATTTATATAAAGAAATGTTTATACACATATAGTTAAGAGCAAAAATTGTTTAGCTTACTGTTACTTTTTTCTTTTTATTGTCCTTCCAAACATGACATGAAATAGGATATGTGCTTTTCAGTTCCCTTCAAGTTTAACAAAGTAAAAAAAGTCTAATATTTTTCAGCTAGTTTTCATTGTAAAAGTGATTAATAGTTTATAGTCTCACATTTATTCACTAATTTCAGTGTTGCTGGTCTTCTTCCTACTTATCTCCGCCTCTCAACCCTGAATCTGGTTCAAGTCCAAGTACTCCTGATTCTTCTAGTCAACTTCTGTGCTTTATTCTGACTCTGAATCATTTTCCTTTAGAATATTGGAAAATGTTTCACTGGCAAAGGCTCTGTATGAGCTTTATTATCAGAAAAACGAGAAGCAGAATTGCTCACTTTTTTGTGACTTTTGTATTTTTTTGTTGGACATTTCTTTTTATTTCTTCCTTCAGCTGGATAATTGAATGAAATACCTACCTGAAAGAAGGAAAGAGGGCACAAGAAGAGAAGAGAAGGCTGGTAAGATTGTAATGTGGCAAGTGTAACAAACCAGGAATGAAGTAAAGATTAAAATTTAAAAAAAGATTAAAGGCAAAAGATTTATGGCAATGGTCTTGTTTATGGTCTCGAACATTTAAGTAAGTTCTCTTGACACTTGATGATAGTTCTCTGAAGGCTTGATGCAGGGAGGAAGAATTGATGCTGAAAAAAGAAGAGAAAGAAAAAAAAAAAAGCCTCAGTGAGAAAAAACAAGGAACACAATAGCAGATAGCAGAAGAAGAGAAAAGAGGTGCAGACAGACAAATCCAGGTGAAGAGACAGTCATGGGTGGGACTAAATACCAAAAAGGAGCATAGGAGCTCAATGAAAGGATGGCTACAAGAAAGATGTTTTACTGTGTTGATTCTGCAATTGCCCTACCACTACTATTAATGATGGATTCCATGAAACTTTGCAAGATGTAAGCCAGAACGCTAAACACACAACAGTCTGCTGTTTGTTTGTCTTTAAAGCCTTGTGTTGCTGCAGTGAAATTCAGCCTGGCTAATTCCAAGTATTAAGACTTCTCTGTATGTTGAGTATGTTTGAGTTTTGTTGTGTTTAGTTGTTCTTCAGTTAATCTCCTGCTAGTGACAGGGACTGAATTAATGTGATAATGTAAAATAAATGTAATCTGTTAGCAAAAGGTACTGTATGTATCATATATACATGAGTATTTTTCCACTGTGGTCATGCAGCAACTTGACAGACCTAATCCTTGCTATTTCTCCTTTCTGTCATGCCCTGTTTTACCTTACTTTTGGTGTGATTTTTGTCTGAGGGATGTTAGAGCTCTCGCCAAGTCACTCTACAACACATCTGCGTTGTATTTCTCACACATATTGCTAATTTCCACAAGGGGAATACTTTTCATTACTTGGCCACTTAATCTGTCAATAGAGCTTAAATTATGGTAAATGTGCAAAATTCTGAGACAGCTTTCAGGACTGTTCCATTCAGTAATTAGTATGAAATGTGTTATCTGAATTCATATAATTCTCAGATGAATGTGCTGGTAATAGACATTCTGTATTTACAAGGTAATACTGTCAGGTAAATAATTCTGCAGTGCAGATATTCCTCCTTGGTCCTAAAAAACTGTAAAGTTTGAATTAAGTCTAATCTATTTCCATAAAATCTGCTTTGTGGTTCATCTACTGTCACTTTGCTTTATCAAGTTCTTGAATAAGGTCTTTGTATATTGCATTAAACAGAAATGCTATATATACTGTCTAAGGAAAACTCATAATAATGATGATCGGTGATGATGATGATGATGATGACGATGACGATGATGACGACGATGATGATAATAATAATAATAATAGTAATAACAACAACAACAATAATAATAATAGTAATAATAATAATAATAATAATAATAATAATAATAATAATAATAATAATAATAATAATACCACTGCTCTTGATTTGTGGAATTTTATTATTGATGTCAATTCATTTTTATGAATGTTAGTTATGTATTTTGCTCATTTCAGATAAGGCAAGTAATAGCTACATAAAATAATTTACAAAAACTTACAGCCAGATTCCATCATATCCAAAACATTGATGCCAGAATGCAAGGTTTCTGCATACAGGTGCCAGATATGTATGCATGTATGCATGTATGTATGTATGTATGTATGTATGCATGTATGCATGTATGTATGTATGTATGTATGTGTTTATTTATTTATGTATTTGTTTATTTGACATTTGTTAACCTGGGTGTCCAAATGGGCATAACCCATTTTCAGTGGAGGCCTTGGGAGAAAATCTCCTAATATAATTAAGCAAAAATATTTTACAGTAGAAATACAAAAAGTATTTACAAGAATATTACAGTGAATATAGACTGTTACAGGGCATGCCAAATATTTACACTAAAAGACAAGGTAAGAAGAAGAAGAAGAAAATTACAGGAAAAAGACGTGTAAAAAGAAGTAAGAGTAAGAAAAATACTAGAAAAGGAAAGATTAGGGAACAGAAAAGGAAGAAGAAGAAGAAGAAGAAGAAGAAGGAGCAAAGACTAAGCTGGAGTGTAGCAAAAGGGAAGAAGGAGAAAGGATGAGAGGGAGTCCTATTAAGGGGAGGGGTTCATGTTGGATGATTACAGAGACAAGACCAGGAACTATGAATGTGTGATTTAATTGTTTTCTTAAATTCATGAACATTAATAAATAATGTCCAAATGATTTTTTAGATTTGTACATTTCTAAAAGGTGTGTATCAGAGCTTCTGAGAGATCGAGAAGGAGTGTAAAGAGAGATAAGAGAAGAGATTACGGCAAGTGGAAGGTTTATTCAGGATAGAATGAATAACTAGAAACTGAGAGAATAATATTTGGTTAGAACATTCTAGCAGCCCAGGGACCTCAGAGCTAGGCAATGATGAGATTTAAAAGACATGCTAGTGGCAAATCTGGCTACTTTATAACAGGTAGATTCCAATTTGGAGAGGAGGGAGGACTGTACATTGGTAAGGACCTGGATTTGTGAACCGTAAAAGAGATTTGGAAGGAGGTAGGCATGGGCTAGTGTATTTCTAGAGTCAGGGGTAGGAACCATTCATTTCTATATAATAAGCTGAGCTTTTGATGTATTTTCTTAATACAGTGACGTAATTACATTACTTTAAATAAAATCATATTGTTTTGAAACATGCTCAGTCAATGGCACAAATGATGTATTTCTTTTCTTCTAAATGCCTTTAATATTCTGATAAAATAAAAAAGAAATGTCACACTAGTACATTTAAATGAACCAAAGAAACACAGAGATGATGCAATAACTTTAACTGCATCAACAGAAGTTCTGCTACACAGCCTTCTGAAGCATTTGGATTATATGTTTCCTATAGATGTGCAGTGAGCTGCTGATTCAGGTTAGAAAGCCTTAATAGCTATATGTACGTTAAAGAAGATATCTGAATACATCAGTTTATCGTTGCTTTCTTCTTGACTAAAAAAGACAACTTTCAAAGATACCAATGTGAAAGTCGAGCTCAGATACTTTACACATGCGACACCAGGTGACACAGATCCCTCCGAGAGAGATAGAGATAAAGTATGTGTTTCTGTATATATGAATGGGGGGGGGGGGTTGAAAGCCTAGATGGTAGAGTTTATGGTCTGCCAAAAAATGCAAAGGATTACTTATTTATTTCAGTTTGATAGCTGGGTAAGTGGACTGATTAATAGACTCTTTTCAGCCATGACCTGGCCACAACAAACAGGTGATCATAGACAAAAGCTGTATACAGAAGTGTGAATATATCTAAGCAAGCAAACAAAATAATGATGATATTAACTCGACTCTGATTATTATTTTCTGCTGTTTACAGGATGTGAAATACATGTGGAATCCTTATTTACAGTATGCACAAGTAAGACAGGTAGCCAGCAATTAAGGCAGGTAGCCAATCGCTTATCACTGGTTAAAGGTATGACTTTACAAGTAAATATATGGCTACAGTGTGAACAGCAAAGACTAACCATAATTATGGAAGCAAGAGCATTTGGTGTACTTGAACAGTTATTCTTTTAGTTTACTTTTGAATAATTCCAGTGTCTCTTGCTGTCTCACTTCTGCACATAGATTAATGGGAACTTACTAGGCTATTGGTCTGTAAGGATCTTAAAATGCCTAGTCTTGCATTACCATTGTAGTTTCCCCCCTTACATTCTGTGTACAAATAACCTAGAGGAATTTAGAACAAGGATATGTGGAGACATTTGCTTCTTGCCCCTATTCATGAGAGATATGGGTACTTAACAGGGGTGAATTTATGGTAGCTGATTAAATGTTACAGAGTCTCACCTTGAAAAATCTCTTTCTACAGTGGAGGTTTTGAAATGGGGTCTAATGAAGGTTAGGGTATCTTCCTACAATCTCTTAATATGTAGTTTGGCTGTTTGATTTGTAATTTTGTTTTCGGGGGGGGGCAGCATCCAATTTTTAATAGTTTGTAAAATTGTTGAGCTCAGTAGAAATATTGCTCTTTCCATAACAGGTAGCCAGTTACAGCACTCTATATATTGGCTGTACAAATCTGCAAATTTTGTTTAAAGCAGTTTGCATTTTATATGTATTTTGAGATGACTGCAGGGTTATGAGTGGGAACCCATATTTACTTTTTGGGCTAAGCACATTTCTGGCTGAAGCAATAGGGACTGAAAAGGTGAAGAGATGTGAGATTCTATTGAATTGTTTTAGTTGATGTAGAGTCCAGTTAATAATATTCTCAGTATGTATTGCAGAGACTACCCCATCTCTGGAACAGGCTTCCCATCCATGTGAAGCAGAGCACCACTCTAAAATGGAAGTGTAACTTGGACCAATGTATGTAGAATCTGAATTTTACCCATGGTCTGGCACCTAAGAACAAAATGGTGAGAGGCAGCCTGTAAATGCTTGACCACCAAAGTTCTAGCCTACATATACCCCCTAGAATAATGTTAAGCTTTCTCAACATTTTCAGATATATTTGGGATGCATGCCTAGGCTTAAAAAGACCCTTGTGTCTGTTAGTCTGGTATATACTTAACACTCTAGAGTCCCCCCAGGGCTCCATGCTAGGACCCCTCCTATTTTCCATTTTTATTAATGACCTCTATACTGTTATCCCAGATGCAACCTGTATTCAATATGCGGATGACTCCACGTTAATTTGCTTAGCCATCAACCAGACAAACTTACTGACCTTAACCCAGAACTCTTTCAACACAATTGAAAATTGGCTCTCAGATCCGACAGGAGACTGCGAGATAGGACGTATGAGCACTTGTATGCAGTTAGGACATGTAAAGATGACAACGCACTGGCCAAACATATTGCATTGTTCCCAGGACATAGTTTTAGTTTTATGGCTATAGACCATGTACCCTTAAAAATCAGAGGGGGCCCTGTATCTCTAATACTAGAAAATTGTGAGCTGGATTGGCAGTTGCGCTTGGACGCTTTCTGTCTTCCTGGCCTTAACACTAACTGCAACATTGCCCCAGTTCTTAAATTAAAAAGTTATTTTAGGTAAAACCTACTGTTACTATACAGTTTTCTCTGACTTTAGGTCTGACCCGTATATCAGGCAACACATATTGGATGATTTGGCAGTGTTGTGTGTTATCAGCACCTTGCACTAACACATTAGGTCTAGCTAGTTGACTTGACCGTCTGCTATTCAGGGCTTGCTTAACCTAACAGTCAGGTTTATAACTTAGTCTTAGTGGTCTTAGTAGGAAGACACAATGGATTCTCACGTGCTGAATCTTTTAGGTCGCACGTGTTTTCCGCAGGGCAAAGGATATTTCTCCCCTTCCTTCCCCCCCCCTCCCCCCCCTTCTTCTTTCTTTCTTTCTTCCTTAGTCCTGCATTGTTACAGCACAAATAGAATGTTTAATAAACTAAGCCTGAGCAAATATGAGTAGTATTTATCCCTTATACACACCTCATATAAGGCAAATTTGTTTTTAATGTTTTAAGTGAGTATTAGAGTATATTTTTCGATAGATCTACTTACATATTTTGTATAGTAGTTTATTGTAAATAGTAATGACATCTGTTCTTTGTCATCCATATCATTGTTAAGTCGCTGAGATCTTTTTTCATATAATTGAATCCATTTCTTATTGTTGTGTGCTACTTTTAAAAATGACTCTAAATGTGGGATGCCTTTAACTTTTTAGCACTTTGTATGCGTTTTTAAATACAACTGTTCGGTAACAGGAAACAGGAATATGTCATTTCCTGATGTAGTATTTTTAAAGTGAGTGTTTTTTGTCTAACTTGTTTCTCTGAAGAAGCTGCAGTGGTCTGTGGCGAAAACGCTCTTTTGGTTTGTTCAAAATAAAAGCGTTAAGAAGCTTTTTGACTCGGAGGCGTTTCTGTCTGCAAACAAGGTTCCTCATTGTGTACTTTTTGGTCTGACTTGTTTGAAAGCAGTTTTAGTGAGCTGCTGATTTAGGTTAGAAAGCCTTAATAGCTATATGTACGTTAAAGAAGAGATCCGAATACATCAGTTTATCATTGCTTTCTTCTTGACTAAAAAAGACAACTTTCAAAGATACCAATGTGAAAGTCGAGCTCAGATACTTTACACATGCAACACCAGGTGACACAGATCCCTCCGAGAGAGATAGAGATAAAGTATGTGTTTCTGTATATATGAATGGGGGGGGGGTTGAAAGCCTAGATGGTAGAGTTTATGGTCTGCCAAAAAATGCAAAGGATTACTTATTTATTTCAGTTTGATAGCTGGGTAAGTGGACTGATTAATAGACTCTTTTCAGCCATGACCTGGCCACAACAAACGGGTGATCATAGACAAAAGCTGTATACAGAAGTGTGAATATATCTAAGCAAGCAACCAAAATAATGATGATATTAACTAGACTCTGATTATTATTTTCTGCTATTTACAGGATGTGAAATACATGTGGAATCCTTATTTACAGTATGCACAAGTAAGACAGGTAGCCAGCAATTAAGGCAGGTAGCCAATCACTTATCACTGGTTAAAGGTATGACTTTACAAGTAAATATATGGCTACAATGTGAACAGCAAAGACTAACCATAATTATGGAAGCAAGAGCATTTGGTGTACTTGAACAGTTATTCTTTTAGTTTACTTTTGAATAATTCCAGTGTCTCTTGCTGTCTCACTTCTGCACATAGATTAATGGGAACTTACTAGGCTATTGGTCTGTAAGGATCTTAAAATGCCTAGTCTTGCATTACCATTGTAGTTTCCCCCCTTACATTCTGTGTACAAATAACCTAGAGGAATTTAGAACAAGGATATGTGGGGACATTTGCTTCTTGCCCCTATTCATGAGAGATATGGGTACTTAACAGGGGTGAATTTATGGTAGCTGATTAAATGTTACAGAGTCTCACCTTGAAAAATCTCTTTCTACAGTGGAGGTTTTGAAATAGGGTCTAATGAAGGTTAGGGTATCTTCCTACAATCTCTTAATATGTAGTTTGGCTGTTTGATTTGTAATTTTGTTTTCGGGGGGGGGCAGCATCCAATTTTGAATAGTTTGTAAAATTGTTGAGCTCAGTAGAAATATTGCTCTTTCCATAACAGGTAGCCAGTTACAGCACTCTATATATTGGCTGTACAAATCTGCAAATTTTGTTTAAAGCAGTTTGCATTTTATATGTATTTTGAGATGACTGCAGGGTTATGAGTGGGAACCCATATTTACTTTTTGGGCTAAGCACATTTCTGGCTGAAGCAATAGGGACTGAAAAGGTGAAGAGATGTGAGATTCTATTGAATTGTTTTAGTTGATGTAGAGTCCAGTTAATAATATTCTCAGTATGTATTGCAGAGACTACCCCATCTCTGGAACAGGCTTCCCATCCATGTGAAGCAGAGCACCACTCTAAAATGGAAGTGTAACTTGGACCAATGTATGTAGAATCTGAATTTTACCCATGGTCTGGCACCTAAGAACAAAATGGTGAGAGGCAGCCTGTAAATGCTTGACCACCAAAGTTCTAGCCTACATATACCCCCTAGAATAATGTTAAGCTTTCTCAACATTTTCAGATATATTTGGGATGCATGCCTAGGCTTAAAAAGACCCTTGTGTCTGTTAGTCTGGTATATACTTAACACTCTAGAGTCCCCCCAGGGCTCCATGCTAGGACCCCTCCTATTTTCCATTTTTATTAATGACCTCTATACTGTTATCCCAGATGCAACCTGTATTCAATATGCGGATGACTCCACGTTAATTTGCTTAGCCATCAACCAGACAAACTTACTGACCTTAACCCAGAACACTTTCAACACAATTGAAAATTGGCTCTCAGATCAGCGTCTTATCTTAAACCCTAACAAAACAAAGTTTCTACTCTTCTCCCCTAAACGTAAATCCGCTGCACTATCCTTTTCCATAAAATCCAATAATGGTACTATTATTTCCCCTGAGGCCTACACAAAACTTTTAGGAGTAATTGTAGACAACAACTTCAAATTTGATTTGCATGTTAACCAAACTATTAAATCCATTAATAAAAAACTTGGCTCATTATACAAGATTAAATCTTTCCTAACGCCACAAGCTAGAACTGCTATTGCCTGCTCTCTACTCTTCTTTATGCCTCCTCATTATACACTAAACTGAATAAAGCTAAAATGAATAAGCTGTCTAGTTGCTACAACCACATTGCTAGATTTGCCACCGGAATGCCCTATAGAACACACCACTGTCTTAACCTAAAATATCTTGGTTGTCTTGAAGTGCAAATTCTACTTCAGTACAATCAACGTGTAGTATACAAAAGTTCTAAACCATCCCAAAAATATTCCTTCACTCAAAAACATTATCAACCCCTATAGTAATCCTAGGCCACTTCGTTCATCTAATAAACTTCTGGTCCAAATATTTACAACCAACAACTTAGCTGGAAACTCTCTGTTTGCCAACTCTGTTGGTAAAATTTGGAACTCACTTCCTGTTAACCTTACGTTAGAATCCTCCCTGACCCAATTTAAAAAGAGCCTTAACTCATTACATCCGAGTGACGCCTCCAGGTGCATCTGCAGTTACCTCCTACTGCTCCTCTAGGCGTCAAATATTACTTGTGTATATTTGCATTAATAATTCCAAAACCATGCTACATACAAAGTTTAAAAATATTTTATCTTGAAGCATACATGATGGCAGACACAATTGTATTGATATTTGACCTCTGTCAATGAGTATTTGTTAGAATTGCAAGGTGATAATTTAATTTTTAAAGCCTGAAGCCACACTCACTAGGAGTTAAAGGTACATACTCAAAATAGTTGTACTGGAGTGAATGTACAGTATCTAACAACACAATGGTCATGTCCTTGTTCCAATCTTGACTAACTTCTCTATCAGTTTGTGCTAACATTTCTTTCTTGCAGTCTTAGTTGTGTTCTATCTTGTTTGGCAACTAATTCAAATTATTATGCATATTAACCTTTCATCTTTTGGTTTGAATTCGCCTCTCCTTAACCATTCCTACATTTGATCCCGATCAACATGAGGTTCTTCCAGAAGTTTTCTATACTTGCAACTATATTTATGCATTTTCCACATTTCTTGCCTTCTCATCTGATTGATTGTATGAATAATCTTGCTGTCTGAACCTGAGACTGTTAACTGTTCATTATATGTATATTGGAACTATTTTATTTTTTGTATATATATATATATATATATATATATATATATATATATATATATATATATATTTGGAGCTTTTCTCCCCTGGCTTCTGCTGAAAATGGGCATATATCCAGTTGGACTATCCTGGCCAACAAATGTGCAATAAAAATAAATAAAAATACCTATGTACTTATGAAGTCTATAAGATGTGAGGTTTTTGGAAGTTTTTGTGGGATGCCACAAATTATGATTTTGAATTCTGAGTATTGATTAAAACCATATTTGTTTTAGTACAGTGCCATAAATCTGTAAAAGTGGCTTATGGTTTGTGTTGAAGAGTGCTAATGTGTGTTTTATTTGATTCAGATATTAAGATATTATCATAATTTTGGGCTATATCGAGTTAGGACCAGTTAGAGCATAAGCCATTAATGAAATGATACAGAAAGAATATTAATATATGTGAGAAAACAGATAACATTAGTTCAAGCCATCTAGCATGTCATTTTAGGGGCAAAAGTCAGAGTAATAAAAGATGCATTGGAGGATGAATTAAATGACAGAGCACAATTTATTAATCTGTTCTAGTATGGAATTTGTATTTTAAAATTGCCAGATCATAGTGCTGAGTTATGAAAACATCAAGGACCACCAATGTAATAAGATGTTAAATTTTAATATGTGAATGCCTCCGAACTAGTGATTTTGAAATATATATGAACAGGACAGCCTGACCATTCTAACACAAACAAAGAGTTGGAAGAGTCATACATAATTGGAATAATTATTATGCTCTATAGAAATGTATTTGGAAAAAAAGGACAGTAACTGCATCTAGCTAAAAGAGATGAAAGCAAATGTCAGTAAATGCAGAGAACTGAGTTTTAGCTAACGGAAAAAAAAAAAACGGACAGTAAATGTAAGGAAACATGTTCTGGTTAACAAGGGAAAAGGAAAATGTAAGTAACTGTACAGAACTGTGCTCTGTGATAACAAGGACGAAAGAAAAGGTCAGTAACTGAACAGAACTGCATTCTAACTAACGAGGAACTAGAGAGCTGTGTTATAGCTAACAAGGGAGTGGGGTAGGGGAAAAGTGAGTAGCTTCTCACCATGTGAAAGTGGTTTAGTTGTGATTAGAATATGTGTGCATCGCATGTTGTCAGAGCTAAATCATAGCTGGTACCTTTGAATAGCAACAATACTGAACTCACAACCTTGTTGTGATATTAAAATGCAGATTATTAATTAGGTCATTAAGCTTGTAGTTATAATTAAAACTGGAACTTAAATACAATGTCTACAGTACTTTCTGGATAAAAAATCTAGGTGCCACTGCTACAGTATGCCACTGCTGTCTTCAAAGTCCCACCGATCTTCCAAAAATGCCACTGCTTTTCCAGTCATACTAAAGTCGACATAAAACCATGCATTTCAGTGTAGCATGCTTTTGTTACCACTCAGTTTACCTAATATAGTTCAGCTGGTAATGGTTACAGATTGACATTTTCCTAAGTGTTATAATGTTTCATGAGGCCTGTGTCTATTTTCTTATCAAAGAACCTTGGTGAAATATCTAATAAGCTTGATTTTCAGTTTGACCTTCTAGAGGTGTATTGAAATGTCTTTATAGAATTATGACTTTTTTTCTATGTACTTTTTTACCCTTTGACATGCCAACCATCAATCTCCCACCTATTGGACTTGAGCTCCTTAGTTCCCTAGGGGTGGGGACTCTTCCCACATATCCCTTAAGGTGACATCCATGCAGAGGAGCAGTCATTCATGTAGACATCAGGATGTTTGTTACTCCTACTGTGATGCCAGCAATAATAGCATTTTAATATGAATGGCTCGAACCCTTCCCCTTGAGTGATGAAGTGAGCACATATACCACCATAGTGACTACTTATGCACTTCTGTTTGCATAAGACTTCTTGCATGCAGCCCTGAAGAAATCTCATCACCAGCTTGGGTGGCCATGCTCACATTGTCCCTGCATGGGCCACACCCGAGGATTCCACCTCTCTCTCCAACAGAGATAGTGTCAGGGAATCATGGCAAGAGTGGGGATCACCTACCCCACCTCATCCCAGCATGTGCTGTCAAACACTTAAGCCACTATCACCACCCATGTCACCAGGGTCATAGCTGAGGCTGTCTCCTTCTACATCACCAGCAAGGCTTTGAAGAACTATGACTGGCACATCTGGTACAGAATGATCAAAATGAGAAGAGTGTGGTCCTGTGCTGTTATCAGCCACTCTGTGGCAGGTAGTGGGACTATAGGTGTTCTGGCACTGTTGGTTCTTTCTCTCCCGTTTCTGTACTTTTCTTGCTCTTGATTAGATAAACACATTCTGAGTTCATACAGAAGCCCTATACCTTGAAAGTCCTGTTTTTGAGGCAGTACAACTGACAGATGGATGTCATCCCATATATTTTGTATCTTGTCTCGCTCTGCTGCCATTATGTGTCAAAACTCTGGAATGAAATTCCCACAGAGCTAAAACAGACAGAAAACTAAAACAGTTTCAAAACATTGCTTAAACAGCACCTATTCCAAAGATGGCTCTTCTTCCTTCTACCCTGCTAGCTTTACTCAGATTACTTTATTCTAACTTTTACAGCCATTTTGCTTCCCAGTCTTTTGAACCTCATTGCTCCTCCTCATACTGCACAGATTTCCTAAACTCCCACTCTTGCTCCTTCTCTCACATCCCACCACTAACTACATTTCCTCCTCTCACCATTTTTCCTCCTGATCATTTCCATAATGTCTCCTTTCATATCTCTTCTTACCATCAATTTTTAAGGTACACTACTACTTGTCTGTCTGTAAATTATTACTAACCTCAAATATACCACAGTTTGATATTTTCCCTGCAGCCATGATGCTATAAATTATTATTGTGTTTTATTTTTCTATTTAATAATTAGCCAATGCAAATTAATTTCCCTCTTGTTTTTTGTGCTAAAATGCTATGTTCATGTAAGAAATAATTAAAAAATCATGAAAATAAGCTCATGTACGCATGTAAGAGAGGTATAGTTTTCTCTGGATTATATGGTTTGGGAGGTTTTAGATTTTTTTCTGGCTTTATCTCTGGCAGCTATTAGTTGTTTGACTTCTGCTGACATCCAAAGAGTTGTGATACTTTTAACTTTTATTTGCTGTTGGTGGGGCAATGCAATTGAGTGCCTCAAAGATATGTGTAGGTGACTGCTTCATCTATAGGGGAGAATTTTTAAAGAATTCTAATTACATTAATCAAGTCAGGTAATAAATGTGTCCTTAAAGCTTTTCTTAGTGTGGACCCAATTATAAGTAGTGTTTTTTTTGATTTTGTTTTGTTTATTCCAGATTGTGAATGTAGGACTATGGTTGCTTATTGAAGCTGGTAGTATTCAATGAATATATTTGTTGTGGAATTGGTGAGTATCCAATCTACTGTACTTTGTTTGACAGAGGTTTTGTCTGTAGATGTAGTGTCCTGAATTAACTAAGTAAATCCAAAAAGGCTTATGTTAGCTTGTTCTCATGACGAACAGCCAGAAAGATTTGCATCTGCTAGTATTATAATGATATGTTTGATATTAAGTGAAAGCAAAGAGAGGATGTCTTCCAGGATAAAAATGTTAATAGGGTCTGGTTGTCAGGGTAAACAGAGTGTGACTATGTACATGTGAGATTGAGGGATTTTAGTTAGGGTAGTGAGAAGAAATTCAGCTGGGTCAAAAGAGGGGATGAAAAGTTGATTTGGGTACATATGGCAATCTGGTTAGAGAATATAATACAAGCTTTCTGACCTTTTTTGTGTCTTTTTGAGAATGGACCACATTCCTAAGTCAAAGTACAATTAAAGTTCATGAAGTTAGTATTATTTCAATCTTTGATGTCAGCCAGAAGTGCTCTTCCCATCACCCGCAATGTGCCCAGTAATGACTCCTTCTGCAATTTGTATGGAGTTATATGTATTGGTAACATATCTAAATATGATTGTAGATCCTTTTTGAAAAGACCTGTTGCCAGACCTCACTGTCTGGGTTTATTTCTTCCACATTGCTCTCATTTCTGCCTGCAAATTTTGATATTTTATGACTTTGCGTCTCTCTGTATGCAAGACACTGTAGTCACTGGGTGTGTCAACATCAATGATCAAGACCACTTTTGTCTTCTTTTCATGGACCACTATATCTGTTTTTCTTGCATCTCTGTTTTGAGCTGTTGGTAATGGTTGATCCCATGGAATGTAGACTTCTTCATTTTCTATGATGCTTTGTGGCTTATGTTTCCATTGTTTTTCAGCTACTTCAGTATTATAATGTTTTCACAATCCCCAGTGCAACAATCTTGCCACATTATTATACCTTTCAGTATACAATCCTTCTGCCATTATTATGTCACAACCACAACCAGCAACAAGGTGTGTGACTGTTTTCAATTCTGTTTTACAAAAGCTACATTTGTCTGTTTCTCCCACATATTCAATGGACTTTGTAAACCAACGTGTACATAGCCCACTGTCTTGGACTGCCAATATTAACCTTTCATCTTTTGGTTTGAATTCGCCTCTCCTTAACCATTCCTACATTTGATCCCGATCAACATGAGGTTCTTCCAGAAGTTTTCTATACTTGCAACTATATTTATGCATTTTCCACATTTCTTGCCTTCTCATCTGATCCTTCACCTTATATTTTTTCTTTTGTTTTTGGCATATTCAGTTGCTGCCTGATTTTTATCTACTTCTGGTTTGATTTCCACTGATATGCTTCTGATAGACTAAGCAGGGAATTCATCTTAGATTTATTGTCCTTATGTTTCAAAACTTTCACTACATTTGTGTCTTGTGAGGTCAGCACATATGTGTGCAGTCCCACGATTGCAGATCTATACATGTAATCAATTTCAAGGAGGCCCATACCTCCTTAGAAATGCAGAATATATAATATTGGTATGCACTGATTTTTATAAATCATTTGGTGAGCATGGATCATGCTTCTTGGTTTCCTGTCTAATCTTTCTAACACGTTTTGGGGCCAGTCAGTCACTTCATAACTATAAGTTAGTACAAGAAGATCAAACTGGTTTATAGGTTGAATTTTGTTCTTTGATAACAACTCTGTTCTCAGGATTAATTTAAGTCTTCTAAAATATTCCTTATTAAGTTTTATTCACATTTGTTCATGTTTTATTGTTGATCCTTCATCAATTCCCAAATATTTATACACTCCCTCTTGCTCGAGTTCTTTTATATCACAATCTTGTCCCAAACTGATGTTTTCTTGGTGCTGCAGTTTTCTTGCTTTAAAGGTTGCTTTTGCACATTTATCAAGACATTCTTATCTAATCTGAAAAAGTTTTGACTACTTGCAGTTATACTTTCAGTTCCTCATCTGATGAGCTATACAGTTTTAAATCATCAGAGAAGATGAGAGGTCTTTACACTTTGTTGTTTTCTAGGAGCCAAATTATAGCCATGGCCTAATCCATTAAATAGACAGCTTAATATGTTAAGGACAAAACAGAATAGCAGCAGTGACAGGCAGTCACCCTGGAATGGGTCTATATTAGAACCACGGAAATCGAAAATGCCATTCAACGAACTGTTATAGTGAGATCCTGGTACAGTGAAGATCGGAAAAATTGCCCTTTCCTCACTGTATTGCAATCTCGGAGTTGGTATATATAATTAGTGGGGGGTGTGGGGAGCGAGTTCAACGAATGGTATTTTCGATGTAAAAGCCGTTCGCTGAATTGACTTTTCGTGGTTGAAATATAGAACCCCCTGGAATATCCTCCTTTGAATTTTTATCCCTGGAATAATAATAATTTGATATCATGGCTTAATTGCAAAGTGGTCTGCCACTGTTTCATGGTCACTGTAATGTAGTCGATCAGTGTAGGGTGCATCTTATACATTTTTAAGCACTGTTTTATCTATGAGTTTGGGATACTATCCAATAGTTTTTTGTAGTCAATTCATGACATACTTATATTCTTCCCCTTTTTACACTTCTCCATTATGACTTTATTTATTTATCAACAGATGATTCTTTATTCCATTTTAATACCATTTTGTTCTATTTCTGTTGTCATGATTGAATTTTCTTCTAAATGACTATAAACTTTGTCAGCATCAATTCTGGTATATCGTTTATACATTGTCAGAAGGCAAGTTATTGGTCTATAATTTTTAGGATAACTTGCAGGTTCACTTTTATATAAGAGCATTATTTTTCCTGTTGTTAACCAGGTTGGTGTCTGTTTGCTGTGGACATATAAATAGTTCTTACTCATGGCTAAATTTTCATGCAAAGATGTTAATACTTTTAACGGAAAGTTAGGTACCTAATCTGGACCTGGGGTTTTCCAATTGTAGGCTTTTCTTACCTTTATCTTAGTCTCTGACCGTTACTTCATCCCAGTTCATATCCTGTACCTTTGAACTTCTTATTCTTTCTTTTACTTCTTCTGTCCAGTTAGCATCTGTTATGTTCCACAGGATCTTCAAAATGTATCTATTTCTTCATTTTTGAGTTGTCTTTCGATTCCTTTTGCCTTGTTTCCCAATTCTCTATAGAACTTTTTGGGGGCATCAATAAATTGCTTATTTTGTACTTTTCCTTTTTATTTATCTGTGTTTCTTCTAAGTTTTTCTGCTTGTGCTGATATTTTTAGTTTATCATTTGCAATAGTGTAAGATAGATCCTGAGTCATTATAATACCATGCATTGCTTTTATCACATTTATCTTTGAGAGTATTTTTGTTGATCTTTTCCCTTCTCTATACTCTTTTAACAGTAACACTTCTTGTATTAATTGCTTTACAGTTTTCTCTGTTCGATACTTCCGTGATAGTGTTTGATTTCTCACCTTCCTTTCCCTTACTGTGTTCTTGTGGTAGAATTGTATCTGTTATTAATTTAGCTGCACAGTAACATATCCTGTTTACTTCTGTTATATCGCATGGATCACTATGGATAGTCCTAATTACTGTGTTCATTTTTTTTATCAAACTTCTGACTTTTTTGGATTTATTGACCTTCTGCAGTCTATTTCTTTCATTGATCTTAATATATCTTTCTATCTCTCTTAAATCAAGGAAGTCCTCTCTTAGTTCATTTTCTTCTAAACTGAGGGTGCATTTTTTGTTCTCCATTTCCTGCGGGCATTCTATAGAGAGTTTTTATAGCATCTTCCTATGGCACATTCTCTTCAGTTTCATCCTATGTCATCCATTGGGTCTGTCATATGGGAACTCACTGGCTCCTTAACATTGACAATGTCAGAGTTGCCACAGTTTTCTGTTCCTCCCTTGCCATCCAGCTTCAAGTGAATGTTTATACCGTTTTCCTGTGGAAGGCTCCAAAATAACCTCATATGGCAACTGCCTAGTTGCTTCATGTTCCACTGGTTTCTCCTTAATTTGGATGTCTATTGCTCTATTCTGCTGTAGTGCTTTGTAAGTTAGATTTTCTACACTGAATCCTTCACTTTGCAGGTGCTCCATAACCTCACTTTCTATTTCTTTAACTTCTCTATTATTAATCTTCTTTTCTACTTTTCCTCTTTGTCTTCTTATTTTTTTGTATTGTAACGTTTTCCATGTCCTGATTCCTTTGCCTGAATTTCTCTTCAAATATCTTTGATGCTGCTTTTTTTGTATTGGTTAGTTTTGCTTTCTCCTTTGCATAAATATTACACCATATTAAATCTCTTTTTTTTTCCTGTGTCCATATTTCTTCTTCAGGCGTCTCTTGATCTTCCTGTTTCTCTTTCCTCTGGGGACTTGTTCCATCATGCTGTGATGGAAACTGTGTTAGAACTTCTACACCAAATCCTACACTTCGCAGGCATTCTATAACTTCAGCTTCTATATTTTTTTAACTTCTACTTTACTAATATTCTTTTCTACATTCCTTCTTTGTGATATTATTATTTTTTTATTGTGAAATTTTCCATATCCGGAGTTCTTTATCTGCATTTATCTTTGAATATCTTTGGGGCTGCCTTTTTTGTATTGATTAATTTGGGTATTGAATTTGCATAAATGCTGTACCATATCGAATGTCTCTTTCTTTCCCATGCCCATATTCTTTTTTGTACTTTTCAAACATCAGTAGATTTTGTTGTTTATATTTTTGCACGTCCTCAGATGCTTCTTTTTCCAAACAGATCAACGTTTCTTGGTCTATATAATGTTTTTCACAAATCTGTTGCGTTAATGAACACAAATATTTATTTGAGGTTCTGACAGTTTTTCTTGTGGAAGTATTTTTCTTTCCTCTAATTTCTCTCTTAATCTTTTTGTATATCTTGTGTGTGGAAATTCTGTGCTTTTCGCATAATAGTAACAATATGTATTTTTTTTTTATCCTCAATAGTCCACTCTATTGTCTTTATGGCTCTTCTTTGGCCTATCAGTTGTCATTTTTGTAGACTGCTACTTCTTTCTACCACAGGGGGATGTCCTCCTCTGGGCCTGGTCCCATTGTAGGAATGTTAAAGTATTTTGAGGATTCTACATTGTCATTTTTTTCCAGTCCTGCCACCAGTGTGCCTACCAGGATTGGGCACTTTTTTATCCTGGGTCTTGTGCACCCAGCTATCTTTTTTAAAATTTTGACCTACTTCTGTTCATGATATATGCTATATAAAATACAGTCTATATATCAGTGTCGTCTTGGTGAGATTTATGAAAAACAGGGGTCCACTTCATGAAGGTACTCATCAAGACTTGAGGATAAATTCAATTTCAGCAATACCACTCTCCTTTGCTTGCTGACTTATCATCTCTCGATTTGGACCCCTTCTCTCTATTCCGACTCCTCTCTCCATTTGGGCCCCTTTCTCCATTCAGACCCTGTCTCTCAACTCTGACGATAATGTTATACCCTTGGGCAGAATCTCTTAATCTCTTATATGGATTTTAACTAGGTGTTTTGTATGGTTACGATATCAGGTTTTTGATGTTCTATCCAGCACCGGAGTTCTGTAATCATATTACATATGCTCCTTGCATTTAGGTGCATATTTTTATATTGTTATATGGATAGCTGAGGTGAGAATTGTAAGAGATGTTTTAAAGTGGGTAGAAAGCTATTGGGTAGGTTAAAGTTAACGTATTTGAAAGGGCAGTATATTTTTTGTTGTAGAGCTGTGTTGGGACTAGTAGTTTTATTTGGTAGTGATGGGTGAGTATGTATTAATGCATTTCTTAGAAATTTGAAAGAGAAGATTTTATTTGGGAGGTGGTGTGATGCTGACTGCAGTAGTTGTAACTCTTTGGGGTGAAGTACTGTATACACAGAGTAAGTAACAGTAATGAAAAGATAAAAAGACTGATTTCCAGTAATTCATTATTTTTATTGAGGCAGCCATTATTTGTAAATATGGAATCTATGCAGATGTTATGTGACATCTAGGAAAGGAACAATAAAATAAAATGGGTAAAGTATGCTGAGTTAGTAAGCTGTATTATATTGGTTGCTTGTTTATTAAAGGTGTTTTTCCCTGAATTATAGAAGTAAGCACACCTAGGTAGCTCAGCGGATGCAAATGGTGCAGGTGCTAGCAATCAATGTCTACATGCGTGTGTGTTGTAGGCATTCAGCCAGAGGGAGTGCTGCTAAAAGAAAGTTTAAAGGATTCTGAATACCAGGTAAGTAAAAAGAAAAATAATTTAAAACAGTTTGGATACTATGTAGCATTGGTGAAATTAAAATATATTAGTAGCAGTCTCCCAGATGGTATTTTGTGGGGCATGTGGTATCAGCTGCTGCAATGCCCTGTCCTACAACTGAGTTGCACTTACGAAAGTATGTACTTGTGTACACTGGAACAAGTGCATCTGCTAAGGGACTGGGGCAGTTAAAATTATGGTGTAGTGAGTTAATTTCTCTTTTAGGATCTACAGTGTAGGAGAAGAGTTCTGCTACAAAGACTGGAGTAAGATACTCAGGTTACAAGAAAAACCGAGACCCTGTGGGTATCATGGCAGTATACCTGCAGGTTTGCCTTCGTACTTTAGGTGTGATGGCAGTCAAAATCCACCAAATTGCTTCCTACATTTTTAAGATGGACGCTTCTTGTTTTATTTACTATGAAAGTGGCATTTACTGTCATGAAACAAGTATACTCTCTGGGTGCCCTTTTTTGTCCTACACTAAGTTCATTCCCTCTTGTTAGCTAGTTCCATTTGAATAATTTATTTTATGCTAAGATATATGTCACACACCCTGTATAATTCTAGTTATTACTTTATATTAAATTCTATATATACTTGAAACATATACCTTATAATTAACATTACACTTCTGTATACTGTTTCTTTATTCTAATCTAAGCAATATCAGCAGAGATAGAGTTTTATATCAATATCATTGGGTCAGTCTATAGGTTCCATCCTTTAAGTTGTATCAGTTTAACTATATTTAGCAATGGCAACGCTTATTTTGTCTTGCTTGTATGTGGAGATTTCTCCTTGGGACGCCCAGAAAATGGTGAGCATATGTAATATGCCAGTCAAATATAAACACGCAAACAAACAAGTAATAACTCTACCCCTTGTCGTCCTCTTATTATATTGGAATAGTTCCTGTTTTGATAGCTGTATTAGTGTTTCACAGCTCTCTGATGAAGTAGCCCAGAGCAAGGATGGTTTCTTTACATTTTGCCATCAGCATCTCCCCCTCTCTCTCTTTCACTCTTGCCTTCACTGGAACATATGCCTTGACAGTGCAACATTTAACTATAAATGACAGACCTGCTTGTAGGGTTGGGATAATCATTTAAAATTAAAAAATAATAATAATAGCTATTCACTCACTCACATTTGCAAGAAATTATAGTCACAGAGTGATTAAGCCATGCTGAAAATGTAAGAGACATTATGATAGAAAAAGGGCATAAGTATATGTGCTGTCAAGATTTAAAATAAAAATCTATAGAGTACTTGAAAACAGCTAACAACACAGGATAAAGCAGTGCGTAGCTAGGAACTAATTATTAACACATTCTGTGAGTTATGTGCAGGGCACTTACTGTTTTTATGCATATTGTTATTCTGTCTACTTGGTGTTAAGTTGCTTTTAAGATTTTGTATTATTTTGCAAAATGTTATTGGTTTATAAAGACTACATTGAAGTATCTTATAGGAACACTAATCATGTCAATCAATTGAACTAATTATGTTCTGTTCCTACAAACAAAAAAACATGAATTGGAGATGTAATTTTCGGTAATAATTTGATAATTTTCCCTTTAATGCATGGCTAGTACTGATAATGTGCAAAGTATTTCACGCAGATGTTACAGCGAGTCATGCAGGTACAGAATAAGCTGAATGTACTTTAAATGTTTTTTCTTTTTTTTTTTTTGCTAAAATTGCCTAGTTTTTAATTAATATTGCCTAAATCATTACTTGGCTTTGTGGTACAGAGGGGTCCAGATGACTGTGGTTAATTTAGGGGGTCCCAGCAAAAGAGGAGCCAGGGAGGAAGGGGAAGTAAAGGGGGGACCTGCTTACCTCTTCTATGAGTGGGGGAGGATGAGGTTTGTGTGCATTTAGAAGAACACAGGGTGGTGTAATCTCCCTGGTGGAGAACAGAGAGACTACCACTAATGTTGTTGGAGTAGGGGTAGGGCTGCTTGGAGTAGCTGGCTTTTGCAGAAATGAGAGGATGAGGGGACATCCTCTGCAGAGAGTCCATTGCAGATTCTGTCCCCAGCACCTTAGTGGCTGCATTTACCATTAGGGCTAGATGAAAATAGAAAAATGTTAAACCTCCACTAATCGCTGCCTCAATTATGACCCCTATCAGTTGATTATTATTAAGTGAAGGGAATTAATGTGCTGATTGACTATGAGAAGTTTGATGGTGAGTACGCAGAGAGGGCAACAACAATGCAGTGACACGTGAGTTATATAGATTGTGGCTGAAACTGCTGCTCTAAAGATGAATCATTGCTGTTCATTTTTCTGTGCTATTGAAAACTATCACATTACAGGTATAGCTGACTTTTTCTACAGTAAAACTGCAAATATTAAGAGCACTGAGTGATAACAGCTGCAGTAATGCCACAGGGCATTTATTGTTGAAACACAAATCTAGTTTATTAGGCAAGATTCAAGAAAATATTGGAGGTTAGTATAATGGTTAAGGTCTTCATCTCATAGACACAAGGGAAGGAGTCTGATCATCTCCTTTGAAGGGGACATTGGCCAGGCTAAAAATAGCCCACAAGGGCAACCTATGAACCCTATTAACTTATGAACTCTATTAAAAACATTCCTTGCATTTGTAGTATGATATCAGGCTTCAGTCTAGGGCTGTTTTGGTTTCATTTGCTTTGGGTATAGTTCACTCAGTGCCCCCCAGATCTGTTCCCCCACCACCATCATCACACTCCACATGTCTTCATGGAAGGAAAGTCAGAACATGACCACTGAAGACTTTGCAGAGTATTCGTCGGATATCCTTAAAGATTTATTTTTTCCAGTCAAACTCCAGCTGCACATTTTCAGATAGTGACTCAGCTGTTCACCTGTGTAAGGAAGCATTCTTCACAGAGCACCATATAGTGAATTGCTAAATTTAATGGTTCACTTCTGCTCTTCTCCTAATGACCTACTAGTGAGAGACGTGCATATAGTTTAAAATAAGAAGGGAATAGAACAATGCCTAGTTCTTGTGCACTGAATTATGTGTATTCTGTAAAAAAAGCAGAGACTGACCAAAGTTTTATGTGGGAGTCTCATGTCACCTATGTAAGAACACCTTCACAGGTGTGAGAGCAGTATTGGTCCTTGGAATGAAATGGGTCAAATTATAGAAATTCAAACAGGACATGCAAAAAGATATGATTTACTGTTACAATGGCTGTACTCTTTTCTACCAACAAGACACAAATGCGTTGATGGTGAGGATCACATTCTGGATCTCGTTAGTCTTCATCCCCGAAGGCCAGAAATTACTGTAATGGTATATTGAACATCTGAAAGCTGAAACTTCATGGCAAAAAGTCCACCTTCAGGTTTATCAGTTTGTTTGGGACCACAAAAGAAGGATGTAACAAAGATGTCCAGTCTGGAATGTTAATCAGAGAGGAGGGAAGTCTCTGAAAGCACATAACAAAGGAGAAGAAATTTTTTATGTAGCGCAGCACCCTCTCCCACTTGACTAGACTGTAGTATTCATTCTCATTAAAAGAAACAATATTTACACTCATATGTTTAGGTAAATACTACTGCTAGAAGTCATAATTATATAGTCATTAATTAAGAGACTCCCCAACCATGAGAATTTCAAAATCAAATAAGATCTCCTCAAAAATTAGATCTAAATGTTCCTCGAGAAAAAGTATATTAGTAGCTAGATTAGCATAAAGCATCAGTAAAAAGGAACAAATTTCAAGAATGTAATAAACAGTTTTTTAACATAACACCTAACTATACAATATGAGAAAAAGCTTCTCTGGATTCTGATTCTTCTTATAAAACTTTCCAGGTACAGGATTTTACTGGCTTCATACAATGAATACATCTCAGATTTGTGAAAGACACCACTTCTTGAAGAAGTATAAACAGAGTTATTTACATATACTGCATGCAACATTCATGCCTTTCCAAGAAAAAAATAATATTGCAGTCCTTACACAATCTTAACTGGATTTCCAGTGTGTGTTTATGTGTCTGCATGCTGTGCACATGGGTATGCGTGTGTGTGTGTGTGTGTGTGTGTGTGTGTGTGTGTGTGTGTGTGTGTGTGTGTGTGTGTGTGTGTGTGTGAGTGTATGTGCACATATGTGTATGAGTGCACCCATACATGCTTTCGTGTGTGTATTTTTATGCATAAGAGCATGTTCATGGGTGTATTTATGTGTGACTATTGGTGTGCGAGAGATTTTTGTTAAGTTTGCTCAAAGTCCATATTCTACCTGCCTCTTTGTACATATACTTCTGAACTGTACAGATTTTTGCAGAATGTCCAGATTTTTGTCTCATATCTTTGGTCCATCTTTTATAAAATTGTGGTTTTCTGGCAATTTAGTGGGAAATAATTAAAGACTAAAGTTAGAAAATAATGACATACATTTGAGTTTCATACTTCATACCCTTCAGAAAATTCATGCTAATACAAAACCTACTATTCTATCAACTTTCTAAATTTGTAAGAGCAATATTTAAAAACTGTTCCTATTCTTAGGCCTTTGTCCCACTCTTACCTATGGCTTTGTCCAGATTTCCTGTTCTAAGAGGCTGAGAGGTATATACATACTTGATGTTTTCCACATGTTTTTAGTCTATTTTTCTAGTAACTATCACATTGTTCAGAAATTCTCCAAACTTTGAATTATTAGGTAATATTTGATTAATGGTGCAAGGTCAGATGGCACCACAGACATTAGGAACAAAATGACAGCCCCATGTGCATGTCTGTATTTAACCACTTAACTAGGTAGGTTTGCTGATTATCAGACACTTTTCATCTATAACCCAGAATCCACAAAAAGCTCAAAATAAATACATGGGCAGTAGTACAATGCAGACAACATAGTCCACATAACACAGAAAAAGTACAGTGCTTATTTACAAAACAGTTTATAGGTAGAATTTATAGTGCAATAACGTAGACAGTACATATCCTAAAATGTTATGTTCTCATGATAGTTATAAGCAATTAAACATATGATCCTTTAAACCTATGCACTCTGCCCAATCTCATGAAATCATTTCCTGAACCTAACCCTCTGCACCTTATTATCATTTCTATATAAACAAAGTAGGTGGGGGTGCTTAACTGCTCCTATTTACAGTCCTATGATTCAGCTCACAATATTATGTTCACAAGTTCATTTCTTTGTACAGCCCTTGAGCGTGGATTTTGAAAGTCAAATCGCAAACTGAACCAAGCCCACCAATGCACTTTGGGAGATTCTTGATTGCATTTATTTATTTATTACCTTTTTTATCAGGATGGTCCAACTGAGCACTCAGGCCCATTTTCAGCAGTGGCTCAGGGAGAAAAGTTCCATTAGAGATACAAAAATTACAAAGAATTTACAGAGACAAAAGAATCAGTTTTTTGACAGTAGAAATTGGGTTTTAGAATCATCCAGTGGGTAATACAATCAAGACAGAGGTTAATACAATTTGATTTCTGTATAAGTGTTATACAATAATTATTGTTCCTCTATTGAGTAGTTACTTAATAATACTGCTGACGTATATTTCATTGCATGTTGTATGATGTGCCAGCTCATTGAGTGTCATAATGATGTTCTGTGTTTGTTTCATGTGATTTTTCATAGTGAAGGGAAGACTGACAGACAGAAAGATACATTTTTTGTGGATTCACTGTGATTATGAATTGTTTAATTGACTTGCAGTTAAGCAAGCAATAAAGCCTGACAGAATGGGCATTGTAGGAAAATAATGGACCTTCTGGGGGGGAGTAACCATTTCAAATGTCAGGACCTACTAGATCAAATCCCAAAACATGGACACTGAATTGCCGAATGAATGGCCTTCCATATATTAAGTCTAAGATGTCATGTTTCTCTTTTCTCCATGGTATGGCGATCTTCGATTTGGTATATATAAATTTGGGGGGAGGGGTGAAGACTTGCTTCCCCTGCAAAAAGAGGTTTAAAGGAGAGGAAAAATTTTCAAGATTTGCTGTTCTCCTGGGTTTTCGAACTTGTTTTTCGGCTTCTCGGCCCTCGACATTTCAAGTGCTGACATTTCAGTAGGGATCCCCCAGTGGTATTATGAGGCCTGACATCAGAGGAGGACTGCCTTCCCACTCCTAGAAGGTACGTCATTATTTCCCTGTAATTTCCATGTTGGAAGACATTATTGTACTTAGAAGCTGGAATTTTAAATAGTTTTGCATTTATTTTATTATTAGTGTATACATTTGTTTTGCGTAATGTTTCACTCGTGCAGGATATGTAACTGCTGTTAGAAATATGTATATATTTTTACATCCAAAATATAAATTCTGTAAGTATTTATAATGTCAACACACACATACACACACTCAGACATACAGAGAGTATCTGTCACACACACATATACAGAAACTGAGAAGCTCAGCCCTGGAAGATGGACAAACATACAAATACATACTCACAAACCCACACCCATGCCCACACACACACACACACACACACACACACACACACACACACACACACACACACACACACACACACACATGCACACAAAAACATGTCCAACAATCCCAGTCACTTTATTAACTGTGTACACCTCAAATATTTTATTCAGAACAAATGACTGAAGAAATAAGCACATTATAATGACCGTATCAAATTTTAGGTCACTGATGTCAGGCACATAAGTGCAAAACATTACAACTCCTATTCATGCAAGAGAACTTGTGCAAAAACAGACGCACACACACTCACTCTTCCTCTCTCATGCACAAACACACACACACATATTTCCTTTGTTGACTGTGCACAGCTTAGAGGTCTGATTGTGAGATAAGGATTTAATACATAAAGTCCTTCAGTCCAAAGGTTTGCAAGATGCACACAGACAAATGAACTTACACACAACATGCACACACACACATGTTTTTGTAACTTCTGCTTTAGTTCTATATTTTCTTTTGCTCACTTACCATGGCTTTTTAAAGAGTCTTGGACTCCTGGTTAGCAGGGGGAATGGAAATGGAAGGTCCTTGTAACTGCTGCTGTTGCAGTTACTTACATTTACATCTGTTATTTATAAAAGTTTTTATTTTGTTTTATTTTATTTCTGCTTGTTAACTGTGATTTTTAAGATAATTCCAGTACTGGCATACAGATTTTGCACAGGAATAGGCATACTTCTTTTTACTGGGCACTCCATCTCCAATAATTCATCATGTTGGAACACTGATTGTCCACTGAAGATCATTTTTTTCTTTAAGCCCATTTTCAAATAAACACTAACACTTCTAAATCCTTAGGAGATCTCAGTCTCAAAACAGCAACACTCCTGATATTGTACAATTCTCAAAAATACATCTTTTGTGGGAGAATATGTGCACCAATTCAGCACGTCATGATCTCTGAATATACTTATTTACTCCCAAGTTTGCACAAACCTGGAAAAGAGGAAGAAGGTGAAAAACAAAAGTAAAACTCACCTTCATTCTCTTCTCTGATTTCACAGTACAGTCAATGCATGATATAGGCAGTCCCAATGCAGTGAAACTTTGAGTACATAGGAAATGTGTGACATTCCTGTATTAGCATTCTGAGACTTGATGTTCTGAGCTGTGAGAAAATGTAGGTTTGTCCATTTTTCTAAATTTTCTTTGCTACATTTTAAGAACAGAATAAAGAAAATCTGATGTTAAAATATTTCTTCTCCAGCAACATATATTATAGGTCTGGCATTATTTGATATTTTGATCCAGGCTTGCAACATATATAGCTGCTCCAGGGTATCTTACACACACAACAGCTGTCATTATGCAAACTCAGATTAGGATTTTTGTTTTAGCATACCAAAAGGAAACTTCACATTACCTGTCTTCTTGGCAACTCAAGCATTTCATAAACCAAATTCCTGCAAGACAATAAGAAGACTATGTTAAATATTTTTGGTGTGTGTTGCAATTTACAAATATCATGTAACTTGCCAGCTTCTAATATCTTACTCAAATAATTCACTATTCTAATTTCTTCAGTGTACCTCAAAAATGTGATACGTCATTATATGGATCATATTCAAACTTTTGATTTGGTATCTTGAGGGCTAACTTTCTTTAATCACACTTCCTTATATAGAAAATACTCAACACTGACAATTGTTTTTGTTATATTCGAGACTGTAAAAAAATCAGTTTTAGAGGAAAAAAGCACAATGAAGACTCTTTGGAAAAACATTGGTGTCATGTATCACACGAAAAACACTTCTATCTAGTCTTATCTGCTGCTGTGTGTTAAATTCTCTCCTAACAAGTAGCACTCTAGCAGTGGAACTGAAAAGACTATTAATTTCAATAAAACTCATAGCAGACAAAATTTAAATAAACACTGCTAGACTTGTAAGACATTGCTGACAGTACAGATGAGGGGAAAAATATACAGCAGAATGGAAAATGTGAAGTTTTCAGATAATAAACCGTGAAAGAGCTTTATAAATGAACCCAAGCCAAGCCGTAATGGTTTGGGAAATGACATGAAACTAAACCAGTGGCATAACACAGTCTTGTGCTGCATAGTTTATAGGTATGTGTCTGCTTATGGCACATAAATATAAACATTTAATCTTTGATGTAGGTTTTTCCCATATTTTTTTTGTATTCTGAGTTGAATAATCCCAAGTATTTAATAGATTGCATGCTTTCTGTAAAATTCTTTTACTGATCCCAGCCATACTTTGCATGACCTTATATTTGCATGCTAAAAATTAGTGTAATATATTATTTTATATTCTTCATACTTCAAGAAATGCATGATGTTTTCACTAGGTAACACTTTTGAATGAAACAAAAGTACTATATAATTCACATGCAAACATTAAACGAAAATACTGCTTTTCGTAGATTATATCTGCTGAAAACAATGATAAACAATGCTACATAACTCTGCACAAGTATATTAACTTTAGAGTGAAACTCAGACTATTAAGAAATATATAAGCTACAATATATACTACAGACAAAAAAGAAAGTTTTTGAACAAAAAGACTCATCCATGAATATTGTTCTTTTTTGGGATTTTCAGCAAGAATGGATGAGGAAAAGATGGTGCACACCACCCACCTTGACCTAGCCAAAGCCTTTGGCACTATTCCCCACTCGGGCATAATAGATAAACTCCCCAGCTAGGCATCAACCCATATGTTACCAGATGGGTAGCTAACTGGCTCACTGATAGAACCCACTCATTCAAAGTAGGGGAAGCCACCTCTAGTAGTAGACCCATAATGAGTGGTGTACCCCAAGGATAGGTCTTGGGGCCTCTACTGTTTGGGATATACTTTTCTGAGGTGCAAGCCAAAACCAGTGGTTTATGGCTGACCAAGTTTGCAGATGGCTGCAAGCTGGGTGCTTCTTAAATTCCCCAAATGATATGAACATCCTCCAAGAGGGCCTTGTCCAAACTATTGACTGGTGCCAGAAGCATGGCAAAAAATGCAAATGGCAAGAAATGCACCATTATCCCATTTTGGGAAAATGGCATCCCCACTAATTATCACATTAATAACAATGTACTAAGCATGCACTCAGTCATGAGAGACTTGGGCACCCAGGTTGACAGCAACCTCACTTCTGACCACCACGTTGCCTCCTTGTACGGAAGCCTTTCTACATGGCCCACCTCATAAATAAGGGTATTTCATCCAGGAACAAGGAGGTCATAACATCCCTATAATCTTCTCTTATCAGACCCATTATCGAGTACCGTGCCCCCTTTGGCATGTACCTTGCCAAGCATATGCAGCAGTTGGAGAGACCACAGAGGTTCCTGACCAGGAAAAGCCATAGTCTCAAACATATGTCCTATACGAATGGGCTAAAAGCCCTGTCCCTCTACTCAGTTTTGTACAGACTGCTCAGAGGTGACCTGTGTCTGGCATACAAGGCCATCTCAGACCCACTCTTGATGGAGTTGCAGCATATCTGTAAGACAAACTCCACTCGAGCAACCCACATGCAAGGCCTTAACCTGGTCTGTGACATTAACAGAACTAGTTGGTGGGATAGATTTGTGTCCCAAAGACTCCCTCATCTGTGGAATAAACTCCCTCTCCATGTCAAGCAGAGTACCTCTCTAGCCCTCTTTAAGAGGAACTTGGATGACTGGATGGGAAACAGAAGATACACCCATGGGATCCCACCCATGTCCCTGTTTGACAGGGGAAGCAGGTGCTGACTTTGAGCGAACATGGGCAAAATTCTTGGCTAGGCTTATACGGGCCTCTGGCCCAATAGCCTGGTATCATCCTATGAACTTATAAAAAGCAAAAGAGCTGAAAAAGGGCCAATTTTACAGAAAATAAAAAAACAACAGAAAAAAGGAGAAACAGTTAATAAATACTTCCAGGAAACTGTACTGTCACATACATATTAAAGAACAATTTATATTTTTTCATGTTCCCCTAGTTGTTCAAATTGTTTTTTTATTATACAAGAAACATTTTTATTAAATTATCATGTATGACATAGGCCATGTTATATTTATATAAATGAAAATAAACCACAGAGACACAATCTCAGTTGCAAATATTATACATTCCATACCGTGCCGACACAACTGCAGCTACAAACATTATAAATCACTTTTAACATATCCAGTCATTGTCAGTCAGCCATTATATAGCTCATTCAAATCCTGCTTTCTTTTAAGCCTAGTTCCTCTTCTGCATGTATTGACCCCATATTTCCCATTTTTTCCTATGTAATTTGATCCAACTCTTTTCTAAAGATCCCAGTTCCAGTTGTTTTATCTTTGTTACTATCTTTGCTTCTTATTCTAAAGTTGGTTTATACTTTGATTTGCTTTTCTAGTAATTCTTTTTTGCCATCCATTATAATTAGACTCAACAAGGCCTTACTATATTCTGGTTCTGTATCATAGCTCAAAAAATAATTTCCCTAGTTACTCCAATTTGCTCACCAAACATCTCCAACAGAGCAGTCTTCAGGGAATCTTTAAAGTCTGCAAACTCATTACACTCCCAGAAAAGATGTTCCCCATTACCTCTTTCTTCTCCCATCATACCTCCAACATTTGCTGTCTACCTACGGAAAAATCCTTTCAAGTCTGCTGGGGTATAAAATGCCTATTAAAATGCTTCAAGGCAAAATTCCTAAATCTTCTAGATTTTGATGCATAGTGGGGAGACATACATATATCCATCATTGTTTCTTTGTGAATTAATTATCTAATCTCTTTTTCCAATCCTTCCTAACCTCCTTTGATTGATTCTTATAGTTATCATCCAATATTTTATAAGCTTATTCCTAATTAGCTAATTATTCCTTTCTTAATGACAACTTCTGTTCTCGATTCTACTAAAAACTCTAGTAGTGCTGGTCTTTCATTTAGGACCCCTCCCCCTATTTCTTTCTGTTTATATATAATCCAATATCAATCCTTGATATGGAAGGCAGTCTCTAGCCTGCAGTTCAAATAAGTTATTTGTGTCTCCCCATTCTATTACCTTTCCGTCTCTAGTTATTTGCTCCCACCTTTCTCTCTCTAGTTATTTGTTCCTAATACCTTGGTTCCTTTAACGTAAATGAAAAAAACTGAAAGGAAACTGACATCCACAGGAACCTTGCCCAAGCAGTAAAGAAATGCGTCCACATGGGAACAATTACCTTAATGCAATTTAATATAAATGTACAGGCGTTTTCGCCACAACCTCTGTCGCAGCTTCTTCAGAGAAAAAACAAACAGTCAAAGCAGTTAAAATAATTTAAAAGGGAATGCAGGAAGTGATGTAAAATTGCAACAGCGTCCAAAACAAACACGCGAGGTTTACACGTCAATACCTCAACTACTTGTTGAGGTATTGGCGTGTAAACCTTGCGTGTTTGTTTTGGACGCTGTTGCAATTTTACATCACTTCCTGCATTCCCTTTTAAATTATTTTAACTGCTTTTACTGTTTGTTTTTTCTCTGAAGAAGCTGCGACAGAGGTTGTGGCGAAAACGCCTGTACATTTATATTAAATTGTGTTAAGGTAATTGTTCCCATGTGGACGCATTTCTTTACTGCTTGGGCAAGGTTCCTGTGGATGTCAATTACCTTGGTTCCTTTGCCAGTTTTCTCCAGTTTATTTTCACACCATCTTGCTTATTGTCGGTATTACTAATTGCAGTCATCCCTATCAACAGAATCTCCTTTCTCCATTCCCATGTTGGCTTAGGTCTTAGAAGACCTTCTACTAATTTATTAATACAATATTCTGTATGAGTGTTGTTGTTCTCTTTAAAGATCTGCATCCAAAATCCCAGTCATCTCTGTTACTTAAGCTTCCCCCCATTTCATCATTATTTTTTTCCACTTTGAATGATAGTTTTCTGCTTGTGCTATGTATAGGAGCCTTAACTGTGTTGCTCTGAAATATCCCTTCAGCTCAGGTAATCCCAACCCCCCCTGTTCTATTGAAAGAATAAGCTTATCCCACTTGACTCTTTCTGTCTTCTCCTTCCACATAAAATCCTTCTGCTCTTTAGTAATTGCTATCCATAACTTCTTCTGTGGTTGATAAAAATATGCATGACCACTGTATAAGTCTAAAAGGACTAAAAACATTTTAACTGCTTGTTTCTTACTATCAGTATCCATATAACAGAGCTTCCTTCCATTTTCTTAGTTTTTGTATTATCATTTGTTTAGTCTCTTCCCACATATCCTTATCTGCCATACTAGAATCATTTTAATCCACACTCCTTAATATTTCATTTTATCATGTCCCCATAAATATGGATATTGCTGAACCAATTTGTATCTGGGTACATAATTTACCCCTATTGCTTTTGTTTCAGCTTCACTAACTTTGTATCCTGAAAAGGTTTGAAGCTGTCTCAATATATTCCAGAACACTGTAATGTCCCTTTCTGATTTTGTCAGGTATAAAATAATGTCATCTACAAATAGAGCCAGCTTTTCTTGACTACCATACTAATTATATCCTTGAATTTCTGAGTCCCTTATTTTCTTTGCCAGTGGTTCTAATATAATGCAAATAACACAGAGGAGAGAGGACACCCCTGTTCGGTTCCTCTCCTCAAGCAGAGATTATCAGAGAGGACCCCACCCACTTTAATATTTGTCTCTGATACCTCATATGTCCTCCTAATCAGCCTTATAATTTTATCAGGGAATGCAAATGCTTCCATTGCTCTGCTCATAAAATCCCAGCTTACTCTGTCAAATGCTTTCTCTGCATCAAGATCCACCAGCAAGAGTGGTATTTTCTTACTTTCTACTTTGCTCTGGATCATCACTGTTCTGTTTATGTTGTCAAATATTTGCCTCACCTCCACAAAACCACACTAATCCATATCTATCAATTTTGGCATAATTTTTGCCATTCTTTAAGCCATTATAAACATAAATACTTTATAAGCATGACTTAGTATTGAAAATGGCCTTTATGAAGCTGGATCTGATGGATCTTTTCCCTCTTTAGGTATTACAACCAATACTGCTTTCTTCCAGGATGTTGGTATTTCTTCTCCTCTTAAAATGCTGTAAACAAAACCTTTCATATCTTTATCATTTTTTCCCCTCTTAGCTTCCAAGCTTCCATGGGAATACCATATTTTCTTGGGGACTTTCCTGTAGATTAGTTATACATCACCAATTTATCTCATCTCCTCCTGTCCTAACTATTAATAATTGAGCCTCCTTTCTCTCTCGGTTTTGGCATATTTAATTCTTCTATAAACATTTCCATTTATAACTTTTTATTAATTTCCATATTTCTGTGCTTTATATAGACTTTCATAGAATTTCTAAATTATTTCTAATACTGCTGCAAGATCCCTTATTTTATTCCTTGTTATAGGCTCCCTAAGCTTGGAGACAGTCCTTTCTACTTTCTGTTGCCTGAGTCACTGTGCTAAAAGTGCTTGTGCTCTAGAGTTATTATTAAAAAACAGTTGCTTAATAACAATCTTTCTAAACTCATTCATATTATCAAAATAATCCTTATTTTTTTGTTTAGCATTCTGTAGTTGCTCTTCTTCATGTTCTGTCAGATTCCCTCTATTTTGCATTACTTTAATATGTGTCAGTCCCTCTAAATAATTCTTGTTACTTCTTAACCATATCTCCCTTTCTTTTATTTTCACCCTGTTTTTAAATTGCACTATAATTTTATCACACTCCCTAGCTATATTTTCAGAAGAAGTTTCTATCTTCTCTAATAACTCCTGAATAGTTTCCACTACCCATTCCTTAAATTCCTCTCTTTTCAACATAATAGGTGGGACAGCACCAGTGTCACATTTTTATTTCATTATCCTCTGTTTTTATTTTAGTTATTATTGGTGCATGATCTGAAATAGTTATTGGATGCATACCAAGAACTTCAATTAAATGCAGGTATTCCAGATAAATGCAAATTCTGTCTAGCCTAGCCCACTTTTTGTATCTTGGGGAATAATATGTATATTCACTTCAAATTCCTAGTACTGAATTCATATCTTCCATACAAAATATTTTCATAAATTTCTTTTAAAATCTACCCTCCTTTGTTATATTTCCCTTTCTGGGTCTCCCAAACCCATCTTCACTGCTGCAAATCAAATTTCAGTCCCCACCCATAAGTAATATTCCTTGCTGAAAGCTGATTATTTCTCCCAGAATTTTCATTAGCTCCATTATATCTGTTTTCAGTGGAATATAAATACAAGCCAGTGTAATCCTCCTCCCTTGCCAGTAGCATCTTAGTACTACAAATCTCCCATTATTGTCTTTTTTATTCATCTTCTATTACTCTTGGAGCTCCGCTTGCATTAATATAAATACTCCTCTCTTCCTTTGCCCCAAGTATTCCACTGAATAACCATCCTGAAAACCTTTCTTTATCAAATTCACATGTTCATTTCTTTCCGAGTATGTCTCCTGTATCATAGCTATCTGCACTCTACATTTTAATATAGTTCACTACTCTTTATTTTTTGTATTTATCTGTGAGACCATTATCATTTAAAGACATTATAGAAAGAATCATATTCTTGAGGAATTATTATTCCCACATTTTATGTATAACAGCTTTTTTGTTAAATGTCTATTCCCAGCTTTTGTTTACATGCATGCACTGTTTGGCAGGTTAATCTTTTATACAATTGTTTCTTGTCATTTCCATTTGAGGCTATGTCACATTGCAGAACTTTTTGTTTTATTGAAAAAGAGAAAAGCCCTGCAAGTAGGATCCAAGTGCAAGGCAAAACAAACTATCAGTAACTGAAAAATAAAACCCTGAAATAAAAATACACACTCACTCTAAATATCCCCTAAAACCTGCTAACTTAATAATAACATACACAACTATGTACATCTTCAAATACTGACATTTTACTCCCTGAGTAAGAACAAGAGTTTCAAACTGACAGCCACACACACAGACTCAAACTAAACAAAAAAAAAAAAAGATTAACCATGGTAAGATGCATGGTAGAGCCTGTGATACCATTGAGTGCTTTCTGGTTTTGCCTTATCTTTAGATCTCTTCTATCTGGGAAAACACTTGAATGCTTTCAGAAAACATTTTCTCCAGGCCATTTCTTTTGATTGGTTTGTCTGCTAATGACATGAGAACCAGATACAGGACTGTTTACTAGAAAAAAGACCTTATAATATTCAATATTCTTTTTCATTTACTTGCTTTCTGTCAAACTGTTTTACTATATAAAGCTAATGGCCTTAACCCAGTCATTCCCCTATGGAAGAATGAGAAAAAGCACACTAAGTTTTCTTTTGACATGCTCTTTTAACCAGACCCTTTTTTTTAGAATTGCAGTGCTACATTTCTTAAAACTGAACAAGAAGAAAGAGAGAAGAAGGGAGAAAGAAACAAAAAGAATGAAAAGAAGCACCTACTTACATTAGTATCCCTATTACATTTAAAATAACTGAAAAACGTTACTTTATAACATGCAGAAAACATCATGCACCACTTAAGTAATAATGTTAAGAAAATTTTTTTGTTTTACTTACAGTTAGCTCTCTCCCTCCCTTCTCTTCCCCTCTCCTGAGTATTTTTCTGAAAATTATTGACAAGAAGTAGGGGTAATGCTTTAGAGTCCCCTACAAGTTTAACAAAGTCCAAACAAGTTCAATATTTCCAGATTTTCTTGTTCTGTCCTATTTCGCAAATATAATTATTGCTTTGTAATCCCGCATTTGTCAGATTCCAAGTTACTGATTTTGTTCTCTACGTTAATGACATAAGTAGGGAATATGCTTTAGAGTCCCCTACAAGTTTAACAAATTCCAAGAAAGTCCAATAGTTCCAGATTTTCTTATTCTATTCCTGTTCATATCCATCTCCCAAACCATGTGTCTGCTTCATCTCCAGTGCACTCACGTGTTTTCTAGCCAACTCCTATGCTTTTTTCCCTCTCTCAAGCATTTTCCATTGAAACACTGGGAAAGGTTTCACTGGCACACTAACTCTGTAGTCTTTATTACCAGAAAAACAAGAATCAGAATTTCCTTCTGTTTCACAGCTCACTTTTGGACAAACTTTTGTATTTCTTCCATAGTATGTACTTCATCAAGAAACGTGTTTGTTCCTCCAGGGAAAAAATATTTTGAAGATAGCTGTGTACAGCAGTTTGAATCTCACACCTGCTTCTTGACATTCCCTATATAACACATTAAATTTATTCCTCTTCTGCCTGCTGTACAATGAGTAGTCATTCTCCACAAATACTCTGCTGTTTCCCACTTTTAGTACTTTGTCCTTCTGCCACAGTTTTGTCAGAATCAACTCCTTCTGCTGGTAAGATTGTATTTTTACTATTAAAGGTCTAGGTTGCTTTCTTGTAACCTGGTATGGAGCATACACATGATTTGTCCTTTCAATTAACAATTCCTTATTAGAGAATAATATTAGTCATTTCACTAATGATCTGGCAAGTATCAGTATCAGTGAAAGTGTTTTCATATGAAAGCCCAGAATATCTTCAATTGTGGTATCCTTTTTAACAGCTTGTAGGATACTGGATTTTGTTTAGCTCTCATGTGGACCTTGCCTAGTGGTTCTCCTACCTGTAACCTAACAGTTGATTCATTTCTCCAATGATAAGAGTCAGGTATTCCTGAACTGGGACAGAGCCTTCTGATCCATTTGCTCCTGTTCAGGGTCCTATAGGCCCATTCATTTAATTGGAAATGTGAATTTGGCATTGAACAGTGTACTGATTCTACAGAACTCCTTTCTCCATCCTTCTTAACTCCTCCTGTTAGGCAGGTAGCTGACTCAATATAGCTAGCTGGGTGGGGAATGTGCAACATTCTGTCCATATTGTCCTGCTTTTCTGCAGCACATACACTAATTAAAAGGTAATACTTGCTCTGTCTTTGCACACAGTACAGACTGGAGAAGTTGTTGACCGCAACTGAGCTATAAAATATAAGTATCTTGATTTATTTTTGATTATTTTTACAGATTACTGTTTTTACAATTTAATATATATAAAGCACTTTGTCTATTCAGTATCTTCACAAATCCTTATCTGTTTAAAAACTTTCATTTGTCTCTCTTGTGCTTGCTGTCTGTAGGCTATTGTGTAAACTGAAACATTTCCTCTGTGTAATTATCTCTTGGCTAGTGGGGGCTGGTTCTTTTGTGTTCTTGTAAAAAAAAAGAAGTTGTTCTGGGTTTTAAGCCCTAACTTTGGTAGGGTTTCTGTCTTTGCACACAGTGCAGACTGGAGAAGTTGTTGACCACAACTGAGCTACAAAATATAAGTATCTTGATTTTTTGATTATTTTTACAGATTACTGTTTTACAATTTAATATATATAAAGCACTTTGTCTATTCAGTATCTTCACAAATCCTTATCTGTTTAAAAACTTTCATTTGTCTCTCTAGTGCTTGCTGTCTGTAGGCTATTTTGTCCCACCCTCCCTGCCTGTTGGTGTCTTGCTCTTATACTTGGTGACTTTGCAGTTGCCGCCCTACTGTGACACACCTCCCAGTCTAGTGTCATTAGCTCATTCTGCTTAATACAGAGAGAACATTTGATAAGGCCTTCTGTTCCTCCTTTTTCCCTTTCAAAAGTAAAACAAAACTTTTTTTTTCTTTCGCCTGAACCTTCTTGTGTTCTGACTGTCCTTCTCAAACATTTTGGAAATATACAGTATATGTCAGAGCATTTGTTATAACTGTATTTGCTATAACTGATTTAAGTATTTTTTTCTGGCTTTTTGATTATTTACTGCTTAGCGACTGCATTTTAGCCTGTTTATACAGCTCTGCATTCTATTTAAACTGTTTTTGTGTTGATTAACTGTTTTGCACTTTTAAAAAGTTATTTGTTGCTTAATTTTACCTGTAGGCTAACACACTCAAGTGCGCTAGCCGCTTAAAAGCATTTATAGCATTTACTGTCTGTTTTTCCTCTGTTTTCTGCAAAAAAGAAAAAAACAAAAAAAAAAAAAACCTTGTTTACCCGCCTTACTGAACTAGAATAGTCCAGTCTTCAGAGTTTGCTGATCTCTGGGCTTTGTCTTGGTTCCTGTGTTATTCCATATCCTTATTTGGATAAAAGGAAGCGTCTTTGTTCACCAGTGGGAGTGGGGAGCACTGAGCAGCCTATTTATCCCTAGAGGAGTGGTTCCAGCCAGAAACTTGTAGTCTATTGGCCATTTTGGGTCAATTCCTAGCTCTTTTCAGCCCCTGTAATAAAGCCCACTTTAGAGCGCTTTTTCGCTTGTATTCAACTCAGCACCGCTCCTCGTGGTGTCCTGCAGAGTTCTACAAGCAGCAGAGAGAAAAAGCGTGACTTTTTCCTGATTTAAGTATTTTTTCTGGCTTTTTGATTATTTACTGCTTAGCGACTGCATTTTCGCCTGTTTATACAGCTCTGCATTCTATTTAAACTGTTTTTGTGTTGATTAACTGTTTTGCACTTTTAAAAAGTTATTTGTTGCTTAATTTTACCTGTAGGCTAACACACTCAAGTGCGCTAGCCATTTAAAAGTATTTATAGCATTTACTGTCTGTTTTTCCTCTGTTTTCTGCAAAAAAGCAAAAAAGAAAAAAAAGAAAAAAAAAATCTTGTTTTCCCGCCTTACTGAACTAGAATAGTCCAGTCTTCAGAGTTTGCTGATCTCTGGGCTTTGTCTTGGTTCCTGTGCTATTCCATATCCTTATTTGGATAAAAGGAAGCGTCTTTGTTCACCAGTGGGAGTGGGGAGCACTGAGAGGCCTATTTGTCCCTAGAGGAGTGGTTCCAGCCAGAAACTTGTAGTCTATTGGCCATTTTGGGTCAATTCCTAGCTCTTTTCAGCCCCCTGTAATAAAGCCCGCTTAAGCGCGCTTTTTCACTTGTATTCAACTCAGCACAGCTCCTCGTGGTGTCCTGCAGAGTTCTACAAGCAGCAGAGAGCAAAAGAGTGACTTTTTCCTGATTTAAGTATTTTTTTCTGGATTTTTGATTATTTACTGCTTAGCGACTGCATTTTCGCCTGTTTATACAGCTCTGCATTCTATTTAAACTGTTTTTGTGTTGATTAACTGTTTTGCACTTTTAAAAAGTTATTTGTTGCTTAATTTTACCTGTAGGCTAACACACTCAAGTGCGCTAGCCGTTTAAAAGCATTTATAGCATTTACTGTCTGTTTTTCCTCTGTTTTCTGCATAAAAAAAAAAAAAAAAATCTTGTTTTCCCGCCTTACTGAACTAGAATAGTCCAGTCTTCAGAGTTTGCTGATCTCTGGGCTTTGTCTTGGTTCCTGTGCTATTCCATATCCTTATTTGGATAAAGGGAAGCTTCTTTGTTCACCAGTGGGAGTGGGGAGCACTGAGTAGCCTATTTGTCCCTAGAACAGTGGTTCCAGCCAGAAACTTGTAGTCTATTGGCCATTTTGGGTCAATTCTTAGCTCTTTTCAACCCCCTGCTATAAAGCCCGCTCTAGCGCGCTTTTGCGTGATTTAGCGTGGAGTTGCCCATAGAGCACCATCGGGCAGCACCAGTTAAACAAGGTTAAACTATTTCTGGCTCCGTAAAGTCTACTGTTCAATTTTTCCCTTAGAACTTCTGTACTTGCAATCTAAACAGTCTATTCTCTATCTCAAAAGCTCAGCACTTGCTCCTAAAGCATTTTTATATAGGTAAAGTACTTATATACTAAACAAAGTACTACATTAGCCTAGAATCCCCTTGAGTACCCATTTCCCTATAGGTCCCTTCTGACTCAGTTACACAGCAAACTTTTTCACTTTTTCTAGCATGTCGAAGGGTCAGTTGCTAGCGTCCTCTCCTGTTCAGCTGGTGAATCTGGGCATCTTGAGGCAATGTTACAATTGCCTCATGTACACAGACAACCCAGTCCTTCTCCCACAAAACACAAATACATGTGAGAGATGCAACTATCTAACCAAACTGGAGGCTGAGCTCTCTCAACTCAGGACTGGCAAGACCAGACAGGAGGAGAAGGAAACCACGCACACCACAAACCCAGTTTCACATAGAACTATCACAACTGCAAAACAAACACATAAACACACAAAGACATACTTGGAGGCACTGATCAAAAATCTACCAAAACTACAGAGGCCTCCAAAGCAGACACCCAAGCAACTGCCACCTCAAGATTTTCTCAAAGTCAGTGTGCTAAACAGTCACAGCCCTTAAGGCCAAACACAATGCCAGACACACTTGTTATAGGTGACTCCATAGTCAGACACACTGACGTCCCACTCACCAGACTGAACAAGGAAAAGATCACAGTAAGCTGCCTGTCAGGTGCTAGAATCCGCCACATAACACAAGCACTCAGGTCACTCCACAGCAAGTACAAGTATGACTCAGTCATTGTCCATGCCGGTGTGAACGACCTGAGACGTACCTCCCTGGACTACATGAAAAGAGACATAGAGGAGCTCTCAGATTATGTAGCCCAGGCCGGTATGACCCTGACCCTGAGCAGTATCCTACCCTCACCAAGAATGATGCCACAATACAGAGACAAAATGATCAGCTTTAATAATTGGCTTAATTACTGGTGTCATTCTAAGGGGATCCAATGTCTGTCTGCCTGGGATGACATGCTTGACAAGCCACGCTGCTTCGCAAGGGACGGCTTGCACCTGTCACCCCTGGGCTTCCGGATATTGGCAAAGGCTCTTGCCACCCCATAGTGCCTTTTTAGGCAAGGCTCAAATGATAAACCTACCGCCCTAGAAAACAAAAATGGAGAAAAACTAAGGGTAATACTGCTCAATGCCAGAAGTCTAAACCTCAAGATGCACGGCCTCAAAGCCCTCCTCAGTATGGAGAACATCGATGTCTGTGCTGTGACTGAAACCTGGTTCAAGGCTCCTGAGAGCACCCCAGCACTATCAGGTTATACCTCATATCATGCGTTCCGGCCCCAAAATCCGGACCGAACCACAAAGAATAGGGAGTATCCATATTCATAAAGGATACCCACACCTCCAGGTTAGTGGCAATGCACGAAGCATCGGAGACCATCCAGGTGCAATTAACCATAGGTAAAACTGCCCTACAGTTTGTAGCATGCTACAGACCACCTTCTCAAACTCAGGAAACCCACACAGCCTTCCTGAAGACACTGGAGAGTATGAATGTCTCTCCAAACACCATCATATTGGGTGACTTCAACTACCCAAACATAGACTGGGAACATTACTCAAGCCCCAACACCCTAGCCCAAAGGTTCCTGGAGTTCATAAACTCAAATGCTATGGAACAACTAGTCACCATTCCCACAAGAGGAGAAAATATACTAGACCTGATCATCACAAACATGGGGACAAAATGCTCCACACCGGAAGTATATCCCTCATTGGTGAGATCAGACCATAAATTAATCTCATTGGAGATCCACATCCCGCCCCCACCCCCAGCAAAAAAGACCACAGTGAAGAACTTCTCAAAAGCAAACTTCACACTTCTTAGGACTGGAGTGGTATCCTTCAAGGCCCCCGAGCCAGTGGAAACCACAACCCAAACTGCTGAAACCCTTACAAATGCCTTCTACGAGTACCTCCAGGAATGTTTGGATCAAGCAATCCCTAATAAAATCAAGACCCTTTCCACCAAAGGCAGGCGCCTGGTCTGGTGGACCCCAGCCATAAACAAACTCTACAACAAGAGGAGAAAGCTACTACATGGCAGAGCAAAATCCCTAAAAGGGAAGGCATCTCTGATCAATACTAGCAAAAAACTACGATCACTCATAAAATCATCCAAGGCCAACTTTGAGAGAAAAATCGCTAATGACACAAAAGACAATCATAAGGCCTTCTTTAGCTATGTTAGAAACCTGGGTGGAAACTCCCAGATATGCTCAGAATTAGTCCAAAATGATAAAAAAATCACTGAACCCACAGACATTGCCAACATTCTGGCAGACAGGTTCAGTGCAAATTTCTCCCCTCCTTCCCCCCCAAAAGGAGAAATATCTATCCCACCAGAGTCTAGCCTCCCAAACATCTCAGATGCCCAGGTGAGAGCTGCTCTCTCTAAAGCAAAAAACACAGCATCAATGGGACTGGATGGTGTCCCCGGCTGTGTGCTACACAAACTCAATGAGGAACTAAACCCACACATAAGGCTGCTGTTTAATCTTAGCCTTACTACAGGATACGTACCCAAAGAATGGCGTACGGCAACTGTGGTCCCACTCCACAAAGGCGGTGCTTCTACGGATCCTGGAAATTACCGCCCCATAAGCTTGACGAGCCTTGTCTGCAAAGCTATGGAGAGGATCATAATGGAACTCATAAATAAAGACATTGGGGACCTACAGACACTGGATCCTACCCAATTTGGCTTTGTCAAGGGCAGATCCTGCCTCTTGAACTTGGTCGACTTTTGAAACAGTCACTAAGGCCATTGATGAGGGTAAGGCAGTTCACACAGCCTACCTTGACCTAGCAAAAGCGTTCGACACAATACCCCACTCGGGCATCATAGAAAAGCTTACCAGCTTAGATGTAAACCCATATGTCACAAGATGGGTTGCAAACTGGCTCAAGGACAGAACACACAGGGTTAGAGTTGCTGGTGCCATGTCAGACTCTAAGCTGGTCACGAGCGGTGTCCCACAGGGCTCAGTCCTGGGCCCCTCTTGTTCGGCATTTATTTTTCTGAAGTGCAGGCAAACATAGGGGATTGTGGCTGACAAAATTTGCAGATGACTGCAAACTGGGCACCATAATTGACACTCCATCAGACACAGACATCCTCCAGAGAGGTCTCATAGAAATGGATAACTGGTGCCAGAGCCATGGCCTTAAGCTAAATGCCAAAAATGTATAGTCATACCCTTTGGGAAAAACAAGGTAACCCCTAATTACCACATAGGTGGTAATCCATTAAACACGGAAGAAGTTATCAGGGACCTGGGGACCCAAGTTGACAGTAACCTCTCTTTTGACACTCACATTGCCAAAGTGGTTAGGAAGACCTTCTACATTGCCCACCTGATCATGAAGGGATTCACATCCAGATCAGGAGAGGTCATTGTACCCTGTACTCTTCACTTATCAGACCAATGATTGAGTACAACGCCCCATTCGGAATGTACCTTACCCGACACCTGCAGCAGTTGGAAAGACCCCAAAAGTTCCTCACCAAAAGGATAAAGGGGCTCAAACATATGTCATACGATGCCCGACTGAAGAAACTCCAGCTCTATTCAGTCGCATACCGTCTGCTCAGAGGTGATCTGTGCCTGACATACAAGGCCATGTCCAACCCGGAATTAATGGACATGCTCCACCTCAAAAAATCCAAATCCACCAGAGCCACGAGAGCAAGAGACTTAAACCTCAACACGGATATAAATAGGACATGCTGGAGGGACAGATTCATCACCCAGAGACTCCCTACACTATGGAACAGAATCCCAGTCCATGTGAGGCAGAGCCCCTCACTGACTCTGTTCAAGAGAAATCTTGATGAGTGGATGGGAGATCGTAGGTTTACCCCGGGAATCATCTCTATGTCACTGCTGGACAGAGGCACAGCAAACTAATGGGTATAGTATTCTCATCCTAAGGGGTGGTGAAAGCCACACACACTCTGGCTAGGCTTATAAATGCCCTAGGGCAGATAGCCTAGTATGAACCTATGAACCTATGAACCTATGAACCAATGATGATCACTTATCCTCCAGTAGGTGCCACCAATGTGGTGGGCCAAACTCTCTCTCCCTACCATCAGCATGTGTGAATCCCACCTGATCCCTCTAGTGTCCATACAACTGATCAAATGGAGGTCACCTGCACTGTAGTCAGAATTCATCCCTCTGTGCACATGGCAAGACAATGTCACTTTATCTGTATCTTGGCTGTTAGGAAAGAAACAAACTTCCCACCGAATATGTATAGCCATAAAATATCCTGTGCAGTTAATTCCAACTTGTTGCACTGGAATAAATCCCCTTTATGTTATGACGTAATGATGGATCATCAGAAATATTGCCAAAACTTTCAGCGATTGGAGCAGTAACTATTAATGTCCCTAATATGTATTTTTTTTACTTTAGTCTAAAGGCTTTGGTAATTCTACCTTAAGGACATTTGTATAATAATAACATAATGGAATTCACACATTTTTACAAAAAGATCTAAAATGATTTTTCAATTACAAGTTTGAAGGAGAAAGTAGAACCTATAAAATGCCACCTTATATATAACTCAGGGCTGGGAAGATACCTGAGACATTAAGGTCAATGGGGTAATAGGGCATTTAGATTTAAAATGGGTTGCCTCTTCTCTGACAAAAGCAAGCATGACAGCTACTCATTCCTGATATCTGAACGTGGAAGTCTGAAAAATGAAAAGTGTTTCACTATCAAGGCATACTTGTGATCTCATACAAATGCTTGTGACTGAAGCCTAAATACATCTTGAATACATCTTTTATGTTTACTTGGTGATGTTGTTACCACTGGTATCGGATATTTTCTGCACCATATAGGAGGTATGTGACAAAACACTTTGAGTCTTGTTTGGGGGTGGGGTGGGTGGTTGTATTTAGGGAAACGTTAATAATGAGCTTAAAACTGTACTAAATGTTAACAGAAATCATACTAAATTATTTGAATCACTGAATTCCTCCATGCATTAGTAGCCTTATCTGTTAGAATCATACTGAAAAATAATTTAGCTTTGGTTCACCGCATTTGCTTTCCTGATTGCTGCATGAAAGCTATGTTTACTTGCTTTCCTCATTCTGCATCTCTGCCTTGTCAAACTCATTTATAACATTTCTACAAGAGCTGCAACAGCATTGAGTTGCTCTAACTTCTCAGCTGACTTGCATGAACAGACGTGAATTCTGCTTCACATGGGGATCTGTTATCTCCAACCCTGCAATCTGTCATGCAGAGAAATGCAAACACAGCAGGAAGCAACTCAGGTTTGTTAAAGTACTTTTTTCTAGTCACTTAAAAAATGGCAGCTTGTATCAGCATGTGTCAGATCTCATGAAAGTCAAAATATGGAACAGTGGAGGATTTTATTCTTCCATTCTAAGACTGTTTGTTTAATAAAGGGCCTCCCACTTTAGAAAGTCTCATTTCTTCCACTGAATGCATTTTTTATTACTTAAACTCAGCAGTCAATTAATTGTGACTCTTTCAGGAGCAAGATTCATATCAGCAGATTAAACCTCTAATTATCAAAACCAAGGCAAGAGAAAAATCATCAAAATCAAGCAGCTACAGAAATTAAACAGAGTAAACAGAAATATGAACACTGAAACACAGGCATAGCACACATAATGCACAACAAAAAGCAAAGTACTGATAGCATAGCATACATAATACCCAACAAAAACACAAACTATTGCAACAAGTGCCCCTCATGCTTTTAAATCCATAGATAAGCAACCACAATGAAATCAGTAAGTTTATGAACTATGCTAATTTTCTGAGAGCACAGTTCATTTTTAGCTTAAATAACAAGCTTTGCACGTCTTCACTGGATGCTTCACATCCCGAGGTTTTTGATCACATACTTTCAATCAGTAAAGATTCAATTGTTTGGACTTCACAATGTTTGCATGTTGACACCGTAGAATATTGCAGTTACTGGCTCTCTTGAGTCTAGAAACAGGCTTCATAAGAGATGCATACCTCCCTAAAGCTATGATTTTGGCCCTTAAATTTGATCTTGCTCCTGTTGCTTTATTGATGTTCCTCATAAAATCAGACCTGTTTATGGGTACATAAGTTATTAAATAAATAAACTAAGCCTATATCCTATATCCTATATAAGCTTGAATCACAGACACTCGGGTTAAAACAGCCCTCTCCAAAGCCAAAAACACAGCATCTGTGGGACCGGACGGTGTCCCAGGCTGCATCCTACACGAGCTCAAAGATGAACTAACCCCTCACCTAAACACACTGTTTAAACTCAGCCTCTCCACAGGCTGAGAGGCACAGACTGGCGCACAGCAACAGTTATTCCACTCCACAAAGGTGGAGCCACAATGGACCCCGGGAACTATCACCCTATAAGCCTGACTAGCTTGGTCTGCAAAGCTATGGAGTGCATCATCATGGATCTCATTAACAGAGACACTGGAAACCTCCAAACACTGGACCCTACCCAGTTCGGCTTTGTTAAGGGCAGATCATGCCTCCTAAACCTGGTGGACTTCTTTGAGATAGTTACCAAGACTATAGACGAGGGAAAGGTGGTCCACACAGCCTACCTAAACCTTGCAAAGGCCTTTGACACTATTCCCCACTTGGGTATTATAGACAAGCTCACCAGCCAGAGCATAAACCCCTACATCACAAGTTGGGTTGCCAACTGGCTCATGGACAGAACCCACATGGTAAGAGTTGCAGGAGCTAGGTCTGACTCTAAACTGGTTACAAGTGGCATTCCCCAGGGCTCAGTCCTAGGACCCCTCCTGTTTGGCATATACTTCTAAGGGGTACAGGCAAGCACAGGAGGACTATGGCTGACCAAGTTCACAGATGACTGCAAACTAGTAGCTATAATTGCCTCTCCAGCTGACACAGACATCCTCCAAAAGGGCCTCACTGAGACAGATACCTGGTGTTAAAACCATGGCCTCAAGCTAAATGCCAAAAAGTGCATAGTCATCCCCTTTGGAAAAAACAAAGTACCCACAAACTACCACATAGGTGGTAGCCCCCTAAATACGAAGACGTAATAAGGGATCTGAGGACCCAAGTAGATAGTAACCTCTCCTTTGATAATCACATTGCCAAAGTGGTTAGAAAAATCTTCTATGTGGCCCACCTAATCACAAAAGGGTTTGCATCCAGATCGAAAGAGGTCATTAGACCCCTCTATGCATCACTCATCTGACCCATCATAGAGTACAATGCCCCATTTGGGATGTATGACAAGACACCTGCAACAACTGGAAAGACCACAGAATTACCTCACCAAGAGGATCACTTGCCTCAAGCAGATGCCCTATGCAGCTTGACTGAAGAAACTCCAGCTGTACTCGGTTGCATACCGCCTACTCAGAGGTGATCTCTGCCTGACATACAAGTCCATGTCCAACCTAGAATTGATGGACATGCTCCACTTAAAGAAAACCATATCCCCTCGAGCCACAAGCTCCAGGGATCTAAACCTCACCACAACAATAAATATGATGTGCAGGAGGGATAGATTCCTGTCCCAGAGACTTCCCATGCTCTAGAACAAGATTCCAATCTAGATTAGGTAGAGCTCCACACTAACCCTCTTCAAGAGAAACCTTGACGAGTGGATGGGAAACAGAAAGTTTACCCTGGGGATCACTTCAGTGGCTCTACTGGACAGAGGCACAGGGAACTAATCTAAAGGGGTGGAAAAAGCCAACAAATTCCAGCTAGGCTTATAAATGCCTTAGGGCAGATAGCCTAGTACCTACCTATGAACCTATGAACCTATACAAACACTAATTTCTGCTAACAATATAGAATATAGTATATAAAGACTTTCAAAATGAATAATAAGAAAGTGCTGCTCTTTTTGACCCTTTGCTATGATTTTTAAAGGGCAGTGTTATGAATTCTAAAGCCCAGAGATTGAGCAGTATGAAAAGATGAGACCTAGAATTTTTTAACAGAGTTAATGCGAAATTGAAATATACATAAATTCATATCAAACAAGTACACCCAGCAGAACAGAGTGTACCTTGTCAAGTATGAACTGTAACATGTCATAGTCAGATTCAAAGTAATGAGGGGCAAATAATGTAAAGCAAATGTGTTAAAGAATAATATATAAGGTATATATTGAACGGCCAGAAATAATTATTGGCAGACATGTACGTTTGATTATCTGGAGTGTGGCATACATGAGTCTTCACTGGAAAATGAATTCATAACTGCAGGTTTTTCTTGACTCTTGAATGATATGGATAATAAGATAAAATTCTAGACATTATTTATGTTGTTTGATGTTTTGCTCAGCCTTGCTTTACCCAGTTTGCTGGCGGTTTTTGCTTCAGAGCTGCTTTCATTGTGACCATGGTGGCTTATTTGAATAAAGGCTTTGCCTGATTTTGCAGTGGTTTCTTTTTACATATATTTCATGAACTTATCATCTGTTTTTAATTTGTTAGATGACGGTTGATATTCTTTTATCTGAATATCCACAAATTCCCTAGCAGGCTGAATAATGTCGCTTTCTTAAGGTTTTTATTATTTAAGTCATTCATGTGGCTATATATCTATCGATCTATCTGTCTATCCATCTATATTATACTCTTAGAAGTTATCTATTTTTGTAAGCATGCTTTGTTAGAATTGCCCATTTCAGCTTGAGGACAATGTTTTCAGTGTTATTCTTGGTTATTTACTGCTTATTTTATCTTGCAGTGTATGCAGTGCATTCACTTGTTTAATCATATTATTTATTCTTTTATTTATAGTGAAAATGTAATGCTGTTTCCTTGTTTTTCAGTTTACTAGAAACTCATTAACTTTATTCCACTGTATTCAGTGAATACATCACAGTTTACCATATTACATCAGGAATATTTACTTTAGTTATTTTTCTGGTATAAATTTCTTTATACACATAATGTATGCTTCAGATATTTATGTATTAAATTGCCAAGTATATTGTTTGTGCTCAGAGAAACTTTGAACAAGTAACCAAAGCAGTAGACAGTGGTCATGCATAAGATATAGCATATGTGGACATGGCCAAGGCCTTTGGCACTAATCCTCATGCAGGCATTAACAGACCTATAAATCTGAATATAAATCCTTGTGTTGCAGAGTGGACAGCTAAATACTCGCTTGACAGAAATCAAAGACATTAACAGTGGTGTGCCACGGGGTTCAGTGTTGAGCCTTATACTAGTTGGAATCCTTTTATCCAACTTTTAGGCCAACATTTCTGGCCTATTGATATCCAATTTTGCAGAAACGCTGTAAATCAGATTGTTATTCAATATTCTATTGATTCATAATTGCTCCAGCATGGGTTAGGCCATGTTAAGAATTGATACAAAGACAATAGTCTCAAATTAAATGTGCACAAATGTAGCATAGTTAATTTTGATAAATACAACAATTTCAAATACCATATTGGTAACACACTCTTCCAGTCAGGCACTGTTGTAAGGGACCTAGGCATTATTGTTTATAATTCCTTATTATTTGAGAATCATATTTCTGTATTAGGTCAGAAAGCCTTCTATCTGGCTCATCGATTTTCCAAAGGCATCTCCACTTGATTCAAAGAGGAGCTAATTCTGCTTTACTCATATCTCATCAGACCTTTTATAGAATATAATGCACCTTTTGCCATATATTTGTATAAACATATCACTTAACTAGAGAGACCTCCGAGATTCATAACCAAAAATATCAGTGGCCTCAGACATTTAAGTTATCAGGACAAAAGTACAGCCCTGCCTCTGCACTCAGTCTCTTACAGACTTTTCCATACATATCCTTTTTTTATACCTTTAATAAATTATCAGTTAAGGCATGGGAACATATACATTAATAGAAAAGAAAACAAACCATATTACTGTTGTTTTTTCTTGGATACCAAGAAATGTAATGAATAATGTTTATAAATTAAATATATGTTTTCTTTCTTTTTAACAATTTGACTTCATGCCAATATTGCATAAATTGCTCATTTCCTGCCTTTCCTTAAATGTCACTCCTCTTCCTGAATATTATTCTGTATGTATCATTCCCACAAATTCCATTTACCTCTGTGTAATTTGCTCCTCCTTTTTTTTAAAGATTTCACCACCAGTTCTTTTATCTTTTTTTTACAATATTCCGTACTATAGTTACAGTTGGATTAGATTTTGATTTCCATTTCCCAGCATTTGTTTTACCCTCTTTGACATCCTATTCCTTCACAGAACAAATGATACGTCAAATCCCTGGATACATGAACTAAACCTTCATCAGCAGATAAATGATACATTCATATCAGAATGTAGCTCTCACTTCTGGAGATAAAGATACATTCATATCACAATGTATCTCTCACCTCTGGAGATAAATGATACGTTCATATCACAATGTATCTCTCACCTCTGGAGATAAATGATACATTCATATCACTATGTATCTCTCACCTCTGGAGATAAATAATACATTCATATCACAATGTATTTCTCACCTCTAGAACAAATTTCTACTGCATGTCAAGCAGAGTAACATGCTTGCCACTTTTAAGATAAACCTAGATAATTGGATGAGTAGACTCAAATTCTTCCCAAGTCTATCCTGTCTTCCCCTCCTTGAGGTTGGAGAAAACCTTTGAATATTAATTTTTTGCTTGGCTTGTAACTGTCTGCAGAGTGTACTTAGCTATGAACCTATGAACCTATTTGTGAGGTATTCACATTAAAGAACTTTAATAGAAGACTGATTTTTTAATTAAGAAAGGTTCATATACAATCATCAAACTCTTTTTATACAGAGAAATATATAATGGATTATGATTCCCTTTTAGAAAAAGACAGTATACAGCTTATGATCAGAGATTATAATTCATTGGGGTACATGCAGCTTTTAGTTCTGCTGTATTACCAGTTATTGAGAAATAAATTGTACGAGCATGAAGTGTTTTTACAGCTTTTGAAACTGTAAAACACTTAGCATTGCCATATGGACAGCAGTTGCATGAAAAGGTTACCTCTGATCAACCAACAGCTACAGTCCCAAGCCACTCTGGTGATAATTAGGAATATATTACAATTTTCAAAACTGTCAAAATATTCAGATACTATTTTGCAGTAGCTGCCATCTGTGCTACAGCATAACAATAGATCAGAGCAAACTTAATAGGAGCATAACATAGAGTATTTTGATCAGAACTCTGGCCGTAGCCAGTTTATTACGTGCTTAAGACATGGATACCAAGAAGTGACCTCAGGGGTGAAACTTGAGAGGTGAATCTTAGCATCTATATTGGGAAAATATAATAACAGGTTATGATTGATGACCCAACCATAATTCTTTATAGTGCATGGAATTTTATCTGCTCCATACACTATCAGTTACAAACATACAAAAGTAAAAAAGAAAGAAGGAAGGAGAAAGTATAGCAATGCACTGTGTTTTATTGACTGTGAAAGATATTAAAGCATTAAGTGCTGCCAAACACCCAGCAGCATACCTCTTGTATTTCTTTGCTAAAGAATTCTAGACAAATCCAAAAATAACGGAGGAAGACAGTGTGGAAATCAGGGATTGCTTTAAATACTGCTCTAATTTACTTACAAAGTTAATAGAACTTGGTTTTACCCAACATGCATTTATAATCAGTAAAACGTTTGAAACATTAATGTCTGGAATCCTTAGTGATTTATAAGAAAAAAAATATGTGGGACAAGGTAAAATGGAGGCAAAAATCAGGGATAGTTGAATGGCATAGAGAATAGACAGAAACAAAGTACTCCTCTGTACAGCTAATAGCTTTAAAAGCTGTCAGATACTTTGTTCTGGAATACATTCTATTTATAAGTGTGGCAAAGTGAAGTTATAACAGTTTTTAAAAGCTGTTTTATCTTCTTCTGCTGCTCTTTATCAGCAGGCAGTGTTCATTTTTAGCCCTGGTACGAGACCTAAGGCGTCCTTAACAATCTTGCTGGGAAAGTGCTTAACAAGTTTGCTTTTTTTCCTCATTTCAGACTGAAGTTGCAGTGCCTCATGCAATACATGGTTGTTATTCACTTTCTGATGTTAGAAAACTGCATAACAAGCTTATCTTTTTGTCATTTTATGAACGCAATCACCATGCTTCATGTGCTACATTACAATAAGCAAACACTTTTCTTTAGCATGTTTCTTCAGTGACAGAAAATCCATAGGCCTTCACATTCTTAGTAAAGGAATCTCTCTGATAATTATGAGTTGCACAGTGCTATAAAACCTTTAGAAAATATCAAACAATAAATAATGATACTTCACTGATTGAGGCATCATCCCTAGCAAGCAATTATTTCTAGGTACTTTCCACATGAAAGGGGTCCACAACTACAAAACTAAATGACAGGAACTAATGAGGAACAGAATACTACAAAAAAGAAAATAAAACAATGTCATGTGGAAGTGTTGGCTAAGTGAAGGATTTGCGTGGCACTCTTTCCTTTTCAGTTATCACACTAATTAGGATGGCAGCATGATGGAGCAGTTAGTTCTAAATTTAACAGTTGCAAAAGGGAACATATATGTTAAGGATCAAGTGTTATTGTTTACTTTTGCAGGGGGTTCTGTCTTGTTTTTTTTATTTTAAAACAAAATTCTTTACCTCAATGTTTATTTACATATAGTTCCCTTTATTTGCTCTTAACTATCTTTCACTGGTTGTCTTTGCAAATTTACTGCTTCACTAGGTCTTTCAAAAATAATCTATTTTCCACTTTAATGATTGTCTTCGTAGTGATACTTCACAAAGTCTCCTCCCAAAATACTGCCATTTCTACTTCATTAACTGTACAAGATCTCCCAAGAATACTGAATTTTCCACTTTGAATGCAAAAAATTCAGGAACAGACAACAGCCTAAATCTAATGTGCTATGTGGGGCAAGCACTGAACACCCACAAGAGGGGTGAGTGTCCTTCACATCCTCTACAACTTAATATAATCACTGAGAAGACCAACATCATGTTGATAAAAGACAAGTACTTAAATTTTACTTAAAATGTCAAATACTAGCCTTTCATATTTTTTGGCAAATTATAGAGAAAAAAAGAAATACTTTTTGAAACAGAACATCTACAGTTTATAGATCAAGTGGAAATGCTTTTTACAACTTCTTTTTGCTGCAGTTATGCTATTATCATGCAAAGTGGCTTTCTGATTCTAAAATAGTTATATCAGTGACTTTTATTTTTTAAGTGTTTTTAAATGTATTTTTATGTACTATATGCTGAGCAGCTGCCCAATTACTTCCTACTTCTGTATAATCCAGAATCACCTTTTGATGAGGTCATCGGGACAGTGTGTAGTTAAAGATCAAGTGCACCATTTTTTTACCATTTCTTTTTATTATGCTTATGCTTTCAACTTGTAAAGTGTGCATTTGTATTCTAAAATGTGTAGTTTTTACTTTAGTTACTTCAGTGGACCTGTATTAATTAAGTCTAATAAACGGATGTTTCTATTTACTGTATGCTGAGCAACTGTTCATTTATTTCCTGAATCCATGTCATCCAGCTGCACCTTCTGATGATGTAGTGGGTTGGCACATTTTCTGTAGTCTGCAGCAGATTTCATTACAAAGTAATCAGAATGCAGCAGCTTCTCAGTTTATTGTCTGAACTCTAGCGTGCCTCACCAGTGAAGCACTTGTAATTACAGAACAAAAAGAACAGCTCAGCTACTGCAAACATTCCTTTTAACACCAAATGATATACACAGACCAATCTGTAGGTGGCAGCACCTCCACATGAGCTGCTTTCTGTTTACACACTCGTTCCATAATGTACTATTTCTATCACAGTGCAATTGTGGGATAAATGGGCTGTAATGGTAGAACCCAGCAGTGGCAGTCCTTGCTCTTTCACTCCAAATGTCATATCAAGTACATTTATTAATTAGGATTAAACAACAGTAGAAATATAGTTTTAATAAACAATAGACACATACATGGCATAATTCCAAAAATGAATATTAATACTGCAAATTAATAGGAACAAGACAGAAGTTCATCTAATATGTGTTTTATCTCATACATGAACACTAACAGTCAAGTAGTTTTAGTATACAGTAAGTTTGAGTTTGCTGTGACTTGAAGAGCTGTCCGATATTCTTTTTTGGGTCACTGCTGCAGTCATAGCCTCTAGGGATCTCTACTGCAGGCTGAGTCTGATGTCAAACCAACTTTCAGAGCTGCACACCCTTCATTCATGGCCAGGTTAATGTTACCTTACCTCTGGCATTATCATGTACATGGTGTATAAGTGGTATCTACTGGTGCCATTTCCTTGGTGTATATGAGTTCACAACAAACTAATGTTTCCAAGTTTAAGGAAAATGGAATTGGTGAAAATAACACCCATGATGGGTCCCCATAATAACCACAGAGAAAGTCAAAGAGTCCCCCAGGTAATCTGAATACATTTCCACAATTAATTTTATGAAATCTTTACTAAACCCAGCAGCAAGCAAATCTCTAATCAAATAATACTGTATGGCTATATTAAAAGCCCCTGCTGTGTTCAAACATATTATTAATGGCTCCTCAGCATTGATTTTTCAGCCCTCATTAATAGCCCCATCTTCAGTATGCTGTTAAGTGTCTTTTTCTACCCACTCTCACAATAATCATTTTTAATTATCTCTAGCACATGTTTATCTAAACATAGTGTTATAATTGACATAACTTGTAATCATGATTAGGTATAAACTATAGTCTTTAAGAGGCAGCAGACATGGGTATTTACTTTGTTGTATCAACTCCCCACCCCAAGACAGCTTGCCTCTATAATTCTTATACTACTCTTGTAATTACATACTTCAGTTGCATAATCAAATTGCCTTTGTTATTTTGGTTGACCATCTCTATTCAAAGTTTTTATTTGTGCCTGTTCTTTCATTACTCCCCAAATTTAGACCATCAACTCATTATCCTGTTTGATTATGCTCCTGTCATATTCATATTGTGCAAGTATTCCTTCATAGACTTCTCATTTTCTGTGTATAAACCTTGATAACATTCCATAGGTATCTCTGTGGTCATCACTGGATCCCTGATGAAATGATCTCCCCCATCTCGGTCAGTCTTTTAATTACTGTTTGTGACCTTTGCTGTTACAGGCATAATGATAGAGCCTTTTGGTATTCTGCAGAATCATGGAAGAAGCTGTCCTTAAGTGACTATTTTAAAAAGTCATATTTCTCCTCTAACATATCATGTATTTCCCATTAAATACGTTTGATTTCACATTGCATTGATGAATTACCTTTAATTAATTAATTTGATTTCAATGGTCTCCAATATTTTACTTTTAACTTTCATGGCTCCCTGCTTTTATTCTGAAGGTTACCATGTATATGTTTCCACTTCTCATTCTTTTTTTATCTTTTCTGATAGCTCTGTAATGGGAGTCTACTTTTTAAGTATTGTACTCATTTTTTGTATTAACAGCATGGGCAGTAGTATAGGAATGTTATATATATTTGTTAAAGTTTCCCACTGAATTTTAGATAATTTACAAACAACATTTTAAGATTGTGTATGTTTTTAAATTATTCACTGTTTATAGTAATTATTTAATTAATTGACAAAAGGGTGGGAATTTTCATTGGTATAAATGTGAATGACACATAGAATCAATGTTCTGATGAAATCTACGGGCAGTAGATGAAAGCGCTCAACCTGTTTTTATTGTGAACTATTAAATCAGCTGTTAAACCAGTTGGAACGTGACAATTTTTTTATCTCTGAACCATTCCATTTTTGTTTTGTTGTTGGAGACAGTTTCATACCACTCAGACAGGAATGTCATTGCCAGATAATGTAGATGAAGTTAGAAAATGCTTTATTAAACAAGCAGCAAGTAACAAACACAGCATACAAATAATAAGGCTTGCATTCCTGGCTGTAAAATTAAAATATAAAGGAATATAGTAAATGCATCTACATATATACACACTTGTTTACTTCATATGTTCGAAATTCTGGAACATCAAACTTCTGATCATCGAAGACCAGAAGATCGAAGTTCCAAAATATCTAACCTTGTGAATGGAGATCACAAAACAGTGCAGAACTGGAACTTTCCCATTCTCTTCACTGTAGTGTGATCTAGGAGTTGGTATATTTAAGTAGCAGGGGGTGTGGGAGGTGCAGGGGGGCTTGTCCCCTGCAAAAAAGTGAAATCAGAAGTTTTCATATTTTTTGTCGTTGGCATAGCCGGCCTTAGGCATGCATCAACTAGGTGGCCGCCTGGGGCACCGGTCTAGCAGGGGCACTTTTCCAGTGTTTATTTGATGTATGTAGACCAGGATGGGGGCACCAGGTGGTGTAGTTGGGAGTGCCGTGGAGCTCTTTTGCCTAGGGCACCAGTTTACTCAAGGCCACTTCTCATTGTTGGTTCGATATTTCAGATCTTTGATCATCTGGTCTTCGATGATCAGAGGTATGATGTTCCAGAATTTCGAACATATGAAGTAGACCCATACACAAATACATATGTAGACTGCCTATAATATGCATAATAGTTCTTACTCCTTATCTATTAGTAATAATTGGTTTATCTAAATGGACTTTATAGTTATGCTTCTTGAGTCATGATCTTTTTCGTTCTTTTCAGAAGTTTCTTTCAAACCTCTCATGGTGTTATTAAGACAATGATTCTAGTCATGCTTTTCTCTTCAACAATTCACTCAGATTCTCCCATGATGTTCCCTCTTTGAGTCTTCCAATGATTTTTACTATTGTGGCTTTTTTTTAATATTGAAAAAATTTCTGTTGGAAAGTCTTTAAATAATACTTTTTTTTACTGTAAATATGACATGTACAATCAGGATGGATCTAGTCTGGCTAATCCAATATAAAATAATTACTATTACTAATGTATATACTATTTCCTGGACAGTAAAACGCAGGCTGGGCTTACATTAGACATGATAGGTTAAATCCGTCTCATATATATTTGCAAGGCAGTCATCTGAAGCTTCTAGACAGATCATGTCTGCAAAGAACAAACTTTGACGTTGGTTAAAATCACAATGCAGACTGCTATTGTTTATTAAAATGCAGTCTGTCCTATTGATGCATATATATATTTGTTTGTTTGTGTCTTTCGGCATTTCCCAGTTAGGGGTCGCCACAGCGGAACTCCGGTCCGCTAATGATTGGCAGTAGATTTTTACATGCTGGCTTGCCGGGCCTAACGCACAACCTTCAACGAAGGAACGCCCATTCATGCATGTCGCCACACAGAAAACGCTCTAACTGAGAATCGAACGGACAACGTCTGTGAGGCGACAACGCTACCGCAGCACCAGCACCGCAGTAGCTATATATATATATATATATATATATATATATATATATATATATATTTATATTTTATATGTGTATATATATATATATATATATATATATATATATATATATATATATAGATAGATATATATATAGCAGTACAGTAGATGTTTAGTCACAAATTGTTGTCCATTAGAATATAACAGCATACGGTGTGGCCAAGATTGCTAAGTAACAACAGCAACAATTTTAAGTTCTGCAACTTCAGTTTCTGACAAAAATAGTAGAGTTATATTGACTTGTTGTTGGGGGGGGGGGGGTTCCAAGCTGTATGGTAAATGTTTTTAGCACTGGATCTTTCTCTTACAATGTAATTATAATCTGGACTTCATGCTGCTTCAGTTGAAATTGTTAGTTTGTCTGAATAAAGACATTTTCAGCATGAAAGAGCATTGATTCATCAATGTTTTTGTACTGAATGTCAGGAAATGACTAACCTTTCAAATCTGTGCATGCGATAAGTTCTGTTTAATGCCTCAAGTTAAGAAAATAAAAAAATGGCTTTTTCTATTCAGATTGCCAGCAGCTTAAACAATTCAGTTGCTGGGAATAACCATGCTGAATGTGCATTGATGTCATCACACATGACATTCTAAGGTTAAAGACTATATACCTTTTATCACTAGTAACAGACATAGCTTTTAAATCTTATAAATTATTATCACTATTTACATTAAAGAAAAGAAAAAAGTTGTTATGTCAAGTCACTGTTGACAGTGAAATAGGTAGAATAATACTGAGGAAAAAAATATACAGATGTTGCTTTTCAGTGAACAGTGTTTAAACTGATGTCTTAGTTTAACAAAACACAGCTCTTACAAATTTGCACTTCTGAGAGTCTAATTTCAGGATGTTTATGAATGCTGCTTTAATCAAGAAATCTAAGAAACTTATGATTTACGAGTGAAATATCTGTGAAATCTGAGAAGGGGAAACTGGAGTTAAGATATTCACTGGCAAACTTTATTATTAAGTATGTAATAATGAACTTCTCATCTTGTAATTCTGAATGTATGTCAATCACTCATTTGTAGTTTGATTCATATAGCAGACTATGATATATAGCATATATATAGCAGACTATAATATATATATATATATATATATATATATATATATATATATATATATATATACACATGTGGGTCCCCTTCTAATGATCGAAATGTCAAAACATCAAATCACTGTTCTGTGAAGACCAGATGATCGAAGTTTTGAAATAGCAAACCTTGTGAATGGAGGTTGCCATACAGTGCGGAGTGGGAACTTTACCACTCTCTTCACCTTAGTGTGATCTTGGAGTTGGTATATTTAAGTAGCAGGGGGTATGGGGGGCACAGCCCCCCTCATGGGGGGTGCAGGAAGGCTTGCCTTCCTGCAAAAATGTGAAAGAAGATTTGTAATGTATTAGATTTTTTTGTAAGGTTTGATGTTTCAGAACTTCAGTCCTCTGGTCTTCAATGATCAGAGGTTTGATGTTCTGAAATTTCAATCCTTTGAAGTAGACCCATACATGTGTATATACCCATACATGTATTACCTCAGCAAGAACCTGCCTGTGTATCATGTAGAGTCCTACAGCAGCAGAGAGAGAAAAGGGAGACTTTGAGTGGATTAAGTACCTCTGTTTTGCTTTGTGTTGCTTATTTTTGCTAGCCCCATTATTGTGACCATTTTTTATTAACATTGCTACTTATCTTGAGCTGTTTTTTTTTAATTCTAATACTGTTTGTAGTTTAATTGATCATTTATAAGTGTTTTTCAACTGTTTAACTGTTAAGGTCTACAGACTAAAGTGCGATAGCCATTTTTCTGCTTTAAAAGTGTTTGTATTCCTCTATCTGGTTTAACTTTTGAAAAAAAAAAACAAAGAAAGAAAAACAGTGGTGGGTTTAACACACTATCTGTTGCTGGAGGTGTGGTTTCAGCTCAGATTCAATAGTTTTATTGTCAGTTTTGGGCTATTTCTATCCCTTTCATCTTTCTGTTTAAAAATCCATGTTTGTGTGGTTTTTGCACTTGTATTACCTCAGCAAGAGCCTGCCTGGATATCCTGCAGAGATCTACAGCAGCAGAGAAAGAAAAGGGAGACTTTGAGTGGATGAAGTACCTCTATTTCACTTTTTATTGCTTATTTTTGCTAGCTGCATTATTCTGACCATTTTTATTAACTTTGCTACTTATTTGAACTGTTTTTTGAATTCTGATACTGTTTGCAGTTTAATTTATTGTTTTTAAGTTTTTTTATTGTTTAACTGTTAAGGGCTACATACTCAAGTATGATAGCCATTTTTCTGCTTTAAAGGTGTTTGTATTCTTATATCTGCTTTAACTTTTGAAAAAAAAAAACAATAAAACAAAAACAAAAATCCACTCTCCCTATTCATTTTCCACCTTTCTAGAACCAGTAGGGTCCAGTTTTCAGATTTTGCTGAACTCTGGGCTGTTTGTTAAGTTTCTGTGTTCTTGAAGAGTCTATCTGTTGCTGGAGGAGTGGTCTCAGCTCAGAATATGTAGTTTTATTGGCCATTTTGGGCTATTTCTATCCCTTTCATCTTTATGTTTAAAAAACCCTTGCTTGTGTGGTTTTTGCACTTGTATTACCTCAGCAAGAGCCTGCCTGGGTGTCCTGCAGAGTCCTACAGCAGCAGAGAGTGAAAAGGGAGACTTTGAGTGGTTTAAGTACCTCTGATTTGCTTTTTATTTTTACAGTTTTGAAAAAAAAAAAGAAACAAAAAAAGTGGTGGACTTTGAACACCCTATCTGTTGCTGGATGTGTGGTTTCAGCTCAGAATCAATAGTTTTATTGGCAATTTTGGGCTATTTCTATTCCTTTCATCTTTATGTTTAAAAACCCCTTGTTTGTGTGGTTTTTGCACTTGTATTACAAAAAAAGTGGTGAACTTTGAACACCCTATCTGTCACTGGAGGTGTGATTTCAGCTCAGAATCAGTAGTTTTATTGGCAATTTTGTGGTATTTCTATACCGTTCATCTTCCTGTTTAAAAACCCATGTTTATGTGGCTTTTGCACTTGTATTACCTCAGCAAGAGCCTGCCTGGATGTTCTGCAGAGGTCTACAGCAGCAGAGAGAGAAAAGAAAGACTTTGAGTGGATAAAGTACCCCTATTTCACTTTATATTGCTTATTTTTGCTAGCCACATTATTCTGACCATTTTATGAACTTTGCTACTTATTTTGAACTGTTTTTTGAATTCTGATACTTTTTGCACTTTAACTGATTGTTTTTACGTGTTTTTCAATTGTTTAACTGTTAAGGGGTACACCCTCAAGTCTGATAGCCATTTTTCTGCTTTAAAATTGTTTGTATTCTTATATCTGCTTTTACTTTTGAAAAAAACAATAAAACAAAAAAAATCTTATCTCTCTATTCATTTCCCACCTTTCTAGAACCAGTAAGGTCCGGTTTTTAGATTTTGCTGAATTCTGTGCTGTTTGTTAAGTTTCTCTATTGCCCAGACCTTTTTAAGATAGAGGGAAGCTTCTCTCTTCATCAGTGAGAGTGATGAGCTTTGAACAGCCTGTCTCTGGAGGAGCGGTTTCAGCTCAGAATTTGCAGCTTTACTGGCCATTTCGGGCTATTTCTATCCTTTTCATCTTTCTTTTTAAAAATCCATGTTTGTGCAGTTTTTGCACTTGTATTATCTCAACAAGAGCCTTCTTGGGTGTCCTGCAGAGTCCTGCAGCAGCAGAGAGAGAAAAGGGAGACTTTGAGTGGATTAAGTACCTCTGTTTTGCTTTTTATTGCTTATTTTTGCTGGCCGCATTATTGTGACCGTTTTTTATTAATTTTGCTATATATTTTGAACTGTTTTTTTTTATTGTGATACTGTTTGCATTTTAATTGATTGCTTTTAAGTGTTTTTCATTTGTTTAACTGTTAAGGGCTACACACTCTAGTGAAATAGCCATTTTTCTGCTTTAAAAGTGTTTGTATTCTTGTATCTGCTTTAAGTTTTGAAAAAAAAGCAACACCCCCCGAAAAAAACTTCTCTCTCTATTAATTTCCAGCCTTTCTAGAACCCGTAGGGTCTGGTTTTCAGATGTTGCTAAATTCTGGGATTTTTGTTACGTTCCTGTGTTACCCAGACTTTTCTAAGATAGAGGGAAGCTTCTCTGTTCATCAGTGAGTGTGCTGAGCTTTGAACAGCCTATCTGTCACTGCAGAAGTGGTTTCAGCTCAGAATATGTAGTTTTACTGGTCATTTTGGGCTATTTGTATCCCTTTCATCTTTCTGTTTAAAAAAACATGTTTGTGTGGGTTTTGTACTTGTATTACCTCAGCAAGAGCCTACCTGGGAGTTCTGTAGATTCCTACAGCAGCAGAAAGAGAAAAGGGAGACTTTGAGTAGATTATGTACCTCTATTTTGCTTTGTATTGATTATTTTTGCTAGCCGCAGTATTCCGACCATTTCTTATTAACCTTGCTACTTATTTTCAACTGTTTTTTTTAATTCTGATACTGTTTACAATTTAATTGATCATTTTTAAGTGTTTTTCAATTGTTTAACTGTTAAGGGCTACACACTCAAGTGTAATAGCTATTTTTCTGCATTAAAAGTGTTTGTATTCTTGTATCTTTAACTTTTGAAAAAAAAACAACACCAAAAAAAAATCCTATCTCTTTATTAATTTCCCACCTTTCTATAACCAGTAGGGTCCCGTTTTCAGATTTTGCTGAATTCTGGGCTGTTTGTTAAGTTTCTGTGTTTCCTAGACCTTTCTAAGATAGAAAGCAGCTTCTCTGTTCATCAGTGAGAGAGGTGGGCTTTGAACACCCTACCTGTCGCTGGAAGTGTAGTTTCAGCTCGGAATCTGTAGTTTTATATATGCATTTTGGACTTTTTCTATCCCTTTCATCTTTCTGTTTAAAAACTCATGTTTGTGTGGTTTTTGCACTTGTATTACCTCAGTAAGAGCCTGCCTGGATGTCCTGCAGAGTTCTACAGCAGCAGAGAGTGAAAAGGAAGACTTTGAGTGGATTAAGTATCTCTGTTTTGCTTTTTATTGCTTATTTTTGCTAGCCACATTATTCTGACCATTTTATGAACTTTGCTACTTATTTTGAATTGTTTTTTAAATTCTGATACTTTTTGTACTTTAACTGATTGTTTTTAAGTGTTCTTCAATTGTTTAACTGTTAAGGGGTACACCCTCAAGTCTGATAGCCATTTTTCTGCTTTAAAATTGTTTGTATTCTTATATCTGCTTTTACTTTTGAAAAAAAAAAACAATAAAACAAAAAACATCTTATCTCTCTATTCATTTCCCACCTTTCTAGAACCAGTAAGGTCCGGTTTTTAGATTTTGCTGAATTCTGTGCTGTTTGTTAAGTTTCTCTATTGCCCAGGCCTTTTTAAGATAGAGGGAAGCTTCTCTCTTCATCAGTTAGAGTGATGAGCTTTGAACAGCCTGTCTCTGGAGGAGTGGTTTCAGCTCAGAATCTGCAGTTGTATTGGCTATTTTGGGCTATTTCTTTCCCTTTCATCTTTATGTTTAAACACCTGTGCTTGTGAGGTTTTTGCACTTGTATTACCTCAGCAAGAGCCTGTCTGACTGTCCTGCAGAGTTCTACAGCAGCAGAGAGAGAAAAGGGAGACTTTGAGTGGATTAAGTAACTCTGATTTGCTTTTTATTGCTTAGTTTTTCAAGCCGCATTATTCTGACCATTGTTTATTAACTTTGCCACTTATCTTGATCTGTTTTTTTAGTTTTGATAGTGTTTGCACTTTAGTTGATTATTTATGTGTTTTTCAACTGTTTAACTTTTAAGAGCTACACACTCAAGTGTGATAGCCATTTTTCTGCTTTAAAAGTTTTTGTATTCCTCTATCTGGTTTAATTTTTGAAAATAAAAAAAAAAAACAAAGAAACAAAAAAAACTATCTCTCTATTTGTTTCCCTTCTTTCCAGAACCAGTAGGTTCCAGTTTTCAGATTTTGATGAATTCTGGGATGTTTGTCAAGTTTCTGTGTTGCCCAGATCTTTCTAAAATAGAGGGAAGCTTCTCTGTTCATCAGTGAGAGTGATGAACTTTGAGCAGCCTATCTGTCTTTGGAGGAGTGGTTTCAGCTCAGAATCTGTAGCTTTACTGGCCATTTTGGGCTATTTCTATCCCTTTCATCTTTTTGTTTAAAAAACATGTTTGTGCAGTTTTTGTGCTTGTATTAACTTAGCAAGAACCTGTCTGGGTGTCCTGCAGAGTCCTGCAGCAGCAGAAAGTGAAAAGGGAGACTTTGAGTGGATTAAGTACTTCTGTTTTGCTTTTTATTGCTTAATTTTACTAGCTGCATTATTGCAACCATTTTTTATTAACTTTGCTACTTATTTTGAACTGTTTTTTTTAATTCAGATACTTTTGCATTTTAATTGATTGCTTTTAATGGTTTTTCAATTGTTTAACTGTTAAGGGCTACAAGTGCCATAGCCATTTTTCTGATTTAAAAGTGTTTGTATTCCTCTATCTGGTTTAACTTTTGAAAAAAAAAAACAAAGAAACAAAAAAAAAACTATCTCTCTGTTCATTTCCCTCATTTCAAGAACCAGTAGGTTATGGTTTTCAGATTTTGCTGAATTCTGGGCTGATTGTTAAGTTTCTGTGTTGCCAATACCTTTCTAAAATAGAGGGAAGCGTCTCTGTTCATCAGTGAGATTGATGAGCTTTGAACAGCCTATCTGTCTTTGGAGGAGTGGTTTTAGCTCAGAATCTGTAGCTTTACTAGCTATTTTGGACTATTTCTATCTCTTTCATCTTTTTGTTTAAAACCCCATTTGTGTGCAGTTTTTGCACTTGTATTACCTTGGCAAGAGCCTACCTGGATGTCCTGAAGAGTTCTACAAGAGCAGAGAGAGAAAAGGGAGACTTTGAGTGGATTGAGTACCTATGTTTTGCTTTTTATTGCCTGTTTTTGCTAGTCGCATTATTCTGACCATTTTTATGAATTTTGCTACTTATTTTAAACTGTTTCTTGAATTCTGATACTGTTTGCACTTTGATTGTTTTTAAGTGTTTTTCTATTGTTTAACTGTTAAGGATTACACACTCAAGTCTGACAGCCATTTTTCTGCTTTAAAAGTGTTTGTATTCTTATATCTGCTTTACCTTTTGAAAAAAAAAACCAATAAAACAAAAAATCCTCTCCCTCTATTCATTTCCCACCTTTCTAGAACCAGAAGAGTATGGTTTTTAGATGTTGCTCAATTATGGGCTGTTTTTAAGTTTTTGTGTTGCCCAGACCTTTCTAAGATAGAGGAAAGCTTTTCTGCTCATCAGTGAGATTGGTCAGCTTTGAAGAGCCTATCACTGGAGGAGTGGTTTTAGCTCAGAATCTGTAGTTTTATTGGTGATTTTAAGCTATTTCTACCCCTTTCATTTTTATGTTTAAAAACCTGTGCTTGTGCAGTTTTTGCACTTGTATTACCTCAGCAAGAGCCTTCTTGGGTGTCCTGTAGAGTCCTACAGCAGCAGAGATAAAAGGAAGAATGAGTGGATTAAGTACCTCTGTTTTGCTTTTATTGCTCATTTTTGCTAGGTGCATTATTCCTACCATGTTTTATTAACTTTGCTACTTATTTTGAACTGATTTTGAATTCTGATACTCTCTGCACTTTAATTGATCAAAAAAAAACAATAAAACAAAAAAAAATCCTATCTCTCTATTCATTTCCCACCTTTTTAGAGCCAGTAAGTTCCGGATTTCAGATTTTGCTGAATTTTGGGCTGTTTGTTAAGTTTCTGTGTTGCTCAGACCTTTCTAAGATAGAGGGAAGCTTCTCTCTTCATCAGTGAGAGTGGTCAGTTTTAAAGAACCTTTCTGTCACTGGAGGAGTGTTTTCAGCTCAGAATCTGTAGTTTTATTGGCCATTTTGGGCTATTTCTATCCCTTTCATCTTTATGTTTAAAAACCCGTGCTTGTGCAGTTTTTGCACTTGTATTACCTCAGCAGGAGTCTGCCAGGGTGTCCTGCAGAGTCTTACAGCAACAGAGAGAGGAAAGTAAGACTTTGAGTGAATTAAGTATCTCTGCTTTGCTTTTATTGCTTATTTTTGCTAGCCGCATTATTCTGACCATTTTTTATTAACTTTACTACTTATCTTAATTCTGATACTGTTTGCAGTTTAATTGATCATTTATAAGCATTTTTCAACTGTTTAACTGTTAAGGACTACAGACTAAAGTGCGGTAGCCATTTTTTTGCTTTAAAAGTGTTTGTATTCCTCTATCTGGTTTAACTTTTGAAAAAAAAAAAAAACAAAGAAAAAAAAGTGGTGAACTTTGAACACCCTATCTGTCGCTGGAGGTGTGGTTTCAGCTCAGAATCAGTAGTTTTATTGGAAATTTTGTGATATTTCTATCCCTTTCATCTTTCTGTTTAAAAACCAATGTGTATGTGGTTTTAGCATTTGTATTACCTCAGCAAGAGCCTGCTTGGATGTCTTGCAGAGGTCAACAGCAGCAGAGAGAGAGAAAAGGGAGACTTTGAGTGGATTAAGTACCTCTATTTCACTTTTTATTGCTTATTTTTGCTAGCCGCATTATTCTGACCATTTTTATTAACTTTGCTACTTATTTTGAACTGTTTTTTGAATTCTGATATTGTTTCCACTTTGATTTTTTTAAGTGTTTTTCTATTGTTTAACTGTTAATGGCTACACACTCAAGTGCGATAACCATTTTGTCTGCTTTAAATGTGTTTGTATTCTTTTATCTGCTTGAACTTTTGAAAAAAAAAACAATAAAACAAATTAAAAATTCCTCTCCCTCTATTCATTTCCCACCTTTCTAGAACCAGAAGAGTATGGCTTTTAGATGTTGCTCAATTCTGGGCTGTTTTTAAGTTTCTGTGTTGCCCAGACCTTTCTAAGACAGATGAAAGCTTCTCTGTTCTTCATTGAGATTGGTCAGCTTTGAAGAGCCTATCTATCACTGGAGGAGTAGTTTTAGCTCAGAATCTGTAGTTTTATTGGTGATTTTAGGCTATTTCTATCCATTTCATCTTTATGTTTAAAAACACGTGCTTGTGCAGTTTTTGCACTTGTGTTACTTCAGCAAGAGCCTTCTTGGGTGTCTTGCAGAGTCCTACAGCAGCAGAGAGAGGGAAAAGGAAGACTGAGTGGATCAAGTACCCCTGTTTTGCTTTTTATTGCTTATTTTTGCTAGGTGCATTATTCCTACCATTTTTTATTAACTTTTCTACTTATTTTGAACTGTTTTTGAATTCTGATACTCTCTGCACTTTAATTGGTCGTTTTAAGTAACTTTCAACTGTTTAACTGTTAAGGGCTGCACACTCAAGTGCAATAGTCGTTTTTCTGCTTTAAAAGTGTTTGTATTCCAGTATCTGATTTAACGTTTGAAAAAAAATTCCTAACTCTGTATTTGTTTCCCACCTTTCTAGAACCACTAGGGTCCATTTTATAGATTTTGCTGAATTCTGAGCTGTTTTTTCAGTTTCTGTGTTGCCCAGCCCTTTCTAAGATAGTGGGAAGCTTCTCTCTTCATCAGTGGGATTGGTGAGCTTTGAACAGCCTATCTTTCACTGAAGGAGTGGTTTCAGCTCAGAATCTGTAGTTTTATAGACCATTTTGGGTTATTTCTATCCCTTTCATCTTTCTGTTTAAAAACCTTGTGTTTGTGCAGTTTTTGTGCTTATATTCTTTCAGCAAGAGCCTGCTTGGGTGTCCTGCAGAGTCTTACAGCAGCAGAAAGAGAGAGAGAAAAGTGAGAGTTTGTGTGGATTAAGTACCTCTGTTTTGCTTTTTATTGCTTATTTTTGCTAGCCGCATTATTATGACAATTTTTATTAACTTTGCTACTTATCTTGAACTGTTTTTTAATTCTGATACTTTATGCACTTTCATTGATCGTTTTTAAGTGTTTTTCAACTGTTTAACTGTTTAGGGCTACACACTCAAGTGTGATAGCCATTTTTCAGCTTTAAAAGTGTTTGTATTCCTGTATCTGCTTTAACTTTTGAAAAAAAAAAAAAAAAAATCCTATCTCTGTATTTGTGTCCCACCTTTCTATAACCTGTAGGCTCCTGGTTTCAGATTCTGGTGATTTCTGGGCTGTTTGTTAAGTTTCTGTGTTGCCCAGACCTTTCTAAGATAGAGGGAAGCTTCTCTGTTCATCAGTGTGAGTGGTGAGCTTTAACAGCCTGTCACTGGAGGAGAGGTTTCAGCTCAGAATCTGTAGTTTTATTGGCCATTTTGGGCTTTTTCTATTGCTTTCATCTTTCTGTTTAAATACCCATGTTTGTGTGGTTTTTGCATTGGTATTACCTCAGCAAGAGCCTACCTGGATGTCCTGCAGAGTTCTACAGCAGCAGAGAGAGAAAAGGAAGACTTTGAGTGGATTGATTAGCTCTGTTTTGCTTTTTATTGCTTATTTTTGCTAGCCGCATTATTCTGACCATTTTTATAAACTTTGCTACTTATTTTGAACTGTTTTTTTGAATTCTGATAGTGTTTGCACTTTAATTGATTGTTTTTAAGTGTTTTCAATGGTTTAACTGTTAAGGGGTACACACTCAAGTCCGAAAGCCATTTTAATGCTTTAAAAGTGTTTGTATTCTTATATCTGGTTTAACTTTTGAAAAAAAAAAACAATAAAACAAAAAAATCCTATCTCTCTATTAATTTCCCACCTTTTTAGAGCCAGTAGGGTCCGGTTTTCAGATTTTGTTGAATTTTGGGATTTTTGTTAAGTTTCTGTGTTACCAAGACCTTTCTAAGATAGATGGAAGCTTCTCTCTTCATCAGTGAGAGTGGTTAGCTTTGAAGAGCCTATCTGTCGCTGGAGGATTGGTTTCAGCTCAGAATCTGTAGTTTTATTGGCCATTTTGGGCTATTTCTATCCCTTTCATCTTTATGTTTAAAAACCCGTGCTTGTGCAGTTTTTGCACTTGTATTACCCCAGCAAGAGTCTGCCAGGTTGTCCTGCAGAGTCCTACAACAGCAGAGAAAGGAAAGTGAGACTTTGAGTGAATTAAGTACCTCTGTTTTGCTTTTATTGCTTATTTTTGCTAGCCGCATTATTCTGCCCATTTTTTATGAACTTTGCTACTTATTTTAATTCTGATACTATTTGCAGTTTAATTGATCATCTATAAGTGTTTTTCAAATGTTTATCTGTTAAGGACTACAGACTAAAGTGTGGTAGCCATTTTTCTGCTTTAAAAGTGTTTGCATTCCTCTATCTGGTTTAACTTTTGAAAAAAACAACAACAAAGAAACAAAAAAGTGGTGCATTTTGAACACCCTAGCTGTCGCTGGAGGTGTGGTTTCAGCTCAGAAGCAGTAGTTTTATTGGCAATTTTGGGGTATTTCTATCCCTTTCATCTTTCTGTTTAAAAATCCATGTTTGTGTATTTTTTGCGCTTGTATTACCTCAGCAAGAGCCTGCCTGGATGTCCTGCAGAGGTCTACAGCAGCAGAGAGAGAAAAGGGAGACTTTGAGTGGATTGAGTAGCTCTGTTTTGCTTTTTATTGCTTATTTTTGCTAGCCGCATTATTCTGACCATTTTTATAAACTTTGCTACTTATTTTGAACAGTTTTTTGAATTCTGATAGTGTTTGCACTTTAATTGATTGTTTTTAAGTGTTTTCAATTGTTTAACTGTTAGGGGGTACACACTCAAGTCCGAAAGCCATTTTTCTGCTTTAAAAGTGTTTGTCTTCTTATATCTGGTTTAACTTTTGAAAAAAAAAAACAATAAAACAAAAAAAATCCTATCTCTCTATTCATTTCCCACCTTTTTAGAACCAGTAGGGTCCGGTTTTCAGATTTTGCTGAATTTTGGTCTGTTTGTTAAGTTTCTGTGTTGCCAAGACCTTTCTAAGATCGATGGAAGCTTCTCTCTTCATCAGTGAGAGTGGTTAGCTTTGAAGAACCTATCTGTCGCTGGAGGATTGGTTTCAGCTCAGAATCTGTAGTTTTATTGGCCATTTTGGGCTATTTCTAGTCCTTTCATCTTTATGTTTAAAAACCCGTGCTTGTGCAGTTTTTGCACTTGTATTACCCCAGCAAGAGTCTGCCAGGTTGTCCTGCAGAGTCCTACAACAGCAGAGAGAGGAAAGTGAGACTTTGAGTGAATTAAGTACCTCTGTTTTGCTTTTATTGCTTATTTTTGCTAGCCGCATTATTCTGACTATTTGTTATGAACTTTGCTTTTTATTGTAATTCTGATACTATTTGCAGCTTAATTGATCATTTATAAGCGTTTTTCAACTGTTTATCTGTTACGGACTACAGACTAAAGTGCGGTAGCCATTTTTCTACTTTAAAAGTGTTTGTATTCATCTATCTGGTTTAACTTTTGAAAAAAAAAAACAAAGAAAGAAAAAAGTGGTGAATTTTGAACACCCTATCTGTCGCTGGAGGTGTGGTTTCAGCTCAGAATCAGTAGTTTTATTGGCAATTTTGGGGTATTTCTATCCCTTTCATCTTTCTGTTTAAAAATCCATGTTTGTGTGTTTATTGCACTTGCATTACCTCAGCAAGAGCCTGCCTGGATGTCTTGCAGAGGTCTACTGCAGCAGAGAGAGAGAGAAAAAGGAGACTGAGTGGATTAAGTACCTCTATTTCAACTTTTATTGCTTATTTTTGCTGGCCGCATTATTCTAACCATTTTTATTAACTTTGCTACTTATTTTGAACTGTTTTTTGAATTCTGATACTGTTCGCACTTTGATTTTGTAAGTGTTTTTCTATTGTTTAACTGTTAAGGGCTACACACTCAAGTGTGATAGCCATTTTTCTGCTTTAAATGTGTGTGTATTCTTTTATCTGCTTTAACTTTTGAAAAAAATAATAAAACAAAAAAAATCCATTGTCTCTATTAATTTCCCACCTTTCTAGAACCAGTAGGGTCCAGGTTTTAGATTTTGCTGAATTCTGGGCTGTTTGTTAAGTTTCTGTGCTACCCAGACCATTCTAAGATAGAGGGAAGCTTCTCTGTTCATTAGTGAGATTGGTGAGCTTTGAAGAGCCTATATGTCGCTGGAGGTGTGGTTTCAGCTCAGAATCTGTAGCTTTACTGACCATTTTGGGCTATTTCTATCCTTTTCATCTTTTTGTTTAAAAAACAATGTTTGTGCAGTTTTTGCACTTGTATTACCTCGGCAAGAGCCTGCCTGGGTGTCCTGCAGAGTCCTGTAACAGCAGAGAGAGGAACGCGAGACTTTGAGTTGATTAAGTACATCTGTTTTGCTTTTTATTGCTTATTTTTGCTAGCCACATTATTCTGACAAATTTTATTGACTTTGCTACTTATCTTGAACTGTTTTTTTTTAATTCTGATACTGTTTGCACATTTATTGATCATTGATAAATGTTTTTCAACTGTTTATCTGTTAAGGGCTACAGACTCAAGAGCAATAGCCATTTTTCTTCTTTAAGAGTGGTTGTATTCCTCCATCTGGTTTAACTTTTGAAAAAAAAAACAAAGAAACAAAAAAATTGTCTCTCTCTCTCTCTCTCTCTCTATTCATTTCCCTCCTTTCAAGAACCAGTAGGTTCTGGTTTTCAGATTTTGCTGAATTCTGGGCTGTTTGTTAAGTTTCTGTGTTGCCCAGACCTTTCTAAGATAGTGGGAAGCGTCTCTGTTCATCAGTGAGATTGGTGAGCTTTGAACACTTTATCTGTCGCTGGAGGTATGGTTTCAGCTCAGAATCTGTAGTTTTATTGGCCATTTTGGGCTATTTCTATCCCTTTCATCTTTCTGTTTAAAAAAAATGTTTGTGTGGTTTTTGCACTTGTATTACCTCAGCAAGAGCCTGTCTGGATGTCCTACAGAGTTCTACAGCAGCAGAGAGAGAAAAGGGAGACTTTGAGTGAATTAAGTACTTCTGCTTTGCTTTTTGCTTTTTATTGCTTATTTTTGCTAGCCACATTATTCTGACCATTTTTATGAACTTTTCTACTTATGTTGAACTGTTTTTTGAATTCTGACACTGTTTGCACTTTAATTGATTGTTTTAATTGTTTTTCAATTGTTTAACTGTTAAGGGGTACACACTCAAGTCCAATAGCCATTTTTCTGCTTTAAAAGTGTTTGTATTCTTATATCTGCTTTAACTTTTGAGAAAAATACAATAAAACAAAAAAAAATCCTATCTCTCTATTCATTTTCCACCTTTCTAGAACCAGTAGGGTCCGGTTTTTAGATTTTTTTTTAATTCTGGGCTGTTTGTTAAGTTTCTGTGTTGCCCACTTTATAAGATATACGGAAGCTTCTCTCTTCATCAGTGAGAGTGGTCAGCTTTGAAGAGCCTAACTGTCACTGGAGGAGTGGTTTCAGCTCATAATCTGCAGTTATATTGGCCATTTTGGTGTATTTCCAGAGTCCTAAAGCAGCTGAGAGAGAGAAAAGGGAGATTTTGAGTTAATTAAGTACCTCTGATTTGCTTTTTAGTGCTTATTTTTGCTAGCTGATTATTCTGACCATTGTTTATTAACTTTGCTACTTATCTTGAACTGTTTTTTTTAATTTTGATACTGTTTGCACTTTATAGGTTCATAGGTTCATACTAGGCTATCTGCCCTAGGGCATTTATAAGCCTAGCCCAGAGTTTTGTGGCTTTCGCCACCCCTTTAGTTTGAAGGATATTATGCCCATTATTTTGCTGTGCCTTTGTCAAGCAGTGACACTGAGGTTATCCCTGGGGTATACCTGCGATCTCCCATCCATTGGTCAAGATTTCTCTTGAACAAAGTCAGCGAGTTGCTCTGCCTCACATGTACCGGGATTTTGTTCCACAGCATGGGGAGTCTCTGGGTAATGAATTTGTCCCTCCAGCACGTCCTATTAATAGCCGTGTTGAGGTTTACATCTCTTGCCCTTGTACTTCTGATGGATTTAGATTTTTTGAGGTGAAGCATGTTCATTAATTCCGGGTTGGACATGGCCTTGTATGTCAGGCACAGGTCGCCTCTGAGCAGACGGTAAGCGACTGAATAGAGCTGGAGTTCCTTCAGTCGGGCAGCATAAGACATATTTTTGAGACCCTTTATCCTTTTGGTGAGTAACTTTTGGGGCCTTTCCAATTGCTGCAGGTGTCGGGTCAGATACATTCCGAATGGGGCATTGTACTCAATCATTGGTCTGATGAGTGATGAGTACAGGGGAACGATGACCTCCCTTGATCTAGATGTGAATCCCTCCGTGATCAGGTGGGCAATGTAGAAGGTCTTCCTAACTACTTTAGCAACGTGTGTGTCAAACAAAAGGTTACTGTCAACCTGGGTCCCCAGATCCCTGATAACCTCTTCTGTGCTTAGTGGATTGCCACCTATATGGTAACTAGGGGTAACCTTGTTTTTCCCGAAGGGTATGACTATGCATTTTTTTGGCGTTTAACTTTAGGCCATGGCTCTGGCACCAGTTATCCGTTTCTATGAGACCCTTCTGAAGGATGTCTGTGTCAGATGGGTTTTCAACTATGGTGCCCAGTTTGCAGTCATCTGCAAACTTTATCAGCCATAATCCTCCTGTGTTTGCTTGTACTTCTGAAAAGTAGATGCCGAACAAGAGTGGGCCCAGGACTGAGCCTTGTGGGACACCACTTGTGACAGGCTTGGAGTCTGACATGGCGCCAGCAACTCTGACCCTGTGGGTTCTGTCATTTAGCCAGTTTGCAACCCATCTTGTGACGCATGGGTTTACATTTAAGCTGGTGAGTTTTTCAATGATTCCCGAGTGAGGTATTGTGTCAAAAGCCTTTGCCAGGTCAAGGTAGGCTGTGTGGACTGCCTTGCCCTCGTCAATGGCCTTGGTGACTGTTTTGAAAAAGTCAACCAAGTTTAAAAGGCATGATCTGCCCTTAACGAAGCCAAACTGGGTTGGATCCAAAGTCTGCAAGTCCCCTATGTCTCTATTTATGAGTTCCATTATGATCCTCTCCATAGCTTTGCAGACCAGGCTTGTCAAGCTGATGGGACGGTAGTTTCCGGGGTCGATGGAGGCACCTCCTTTGTGAAGTGGGACCACCGTTGCCGTATGCCACTCCTTGGGTACGTATCCTGAGGTGAGGCTAAGATTAAACAGCTGCCCTAACTGCGGGTTTAATTCCTCATTGAGTTCGTGGAGCACACAACCGGGGACACCATCTGGTCCCATGGATGCTGTGTTTTTTGCCTTGGAGAGAGCAGTTCTCACCTGAGCATTTGAGATGTTTGGGGGGCTACAATCCTCTGGTATAGATATTTCTCCTTTTGGGGGGGAGGGGGGGGAGAAATTTGCACTGAACCTGTCAGCCAGTATGTTGGCAATGTCTGTAGGTTCAGTGATTTTTACATAATTTTGAATTAATTCTGAGCATATCTGAGAGTTTCCTCAATTAATTGATTATTTATAATTATTTTTCAACTGTTTAACTGTTAAGGGCTACACACTCAAGTGTGATATCCTATTTTCTGCTTTAAAAGTGTTTGAATTCCTCCAACTGGTTTAGGTTTTGAAAAAAAAAAAAACAAAGAAACAAAAAAAAAAACTATTTCTCTATTTGTTTCCCTGTTTTCCAGAACCAGTAGGTTCCAGTTTTCAGATTTTGCTGAATTCTGGGCTGTTTGTCAAGTTTCTGTGTTGCCCAGATCTTTCTAAAATAGAAGGAAGCTTCTCTGTTCATCAGTGAGAGCGATGAGCTTTGAACAGCCTAGCTGTCTCTGGAGGACTGGCTTCAGCTTAGAATCTGTAGCTTTACTGGCCATTTTGGTCTATTTCTATCTCTTCCATTTTTTGTTTAAAAAACCATGTTTTTGCAGTTTTCGGGCTTGTATTACATCAGCAGGAAACTGCCTGGGTGTCCTGCAGAGTCCTGCATCAGCAGAGAAAAAAAGGAGACTCTGAGCATATTAAATACATCTGTTTTTCTTTTCATTGCTTATTTTTGCTAGCCGCATTATTGCGACCATTTTTTATTAAGTTTGCTACTTATTTTGAACTGTTTTTTGAATTCTGACACTGTTTGCATTTTAATTGATTGTTTTCATGTTTTTCAATTGTTTAACTGTTAAGGGTTGCACACTCAAGTGCAATAGCTATTTTTCTGCTTTTAAAGTGTTTATATTCCTGCAACTGCTTTAACTTTTGAAAAAAAAAGAAAAACAGAAAAAATCCTATCTCTATTTATTTCCCACCTTTCTAGAACCTGTAGGGTCCGGTTTTTAGATTTTGCTGAATTCTGGGTGTTTGTTAAGTTTCTCTGTTGCCCAGACCTTTCTAATAAAGAGGGAAGCTTCTCTGTTCATCAGTGAGAGTGGAGAGCTTTGAACAGCTTATCTGTTACTGGAGGACTGGTTTCAGCTCAGAATTGTTAATTTTATTGGCCATTTTGGGCTATTTCTATCCCTTTCATCTTTCTGTTTTAAAACCCATGTTTGTGCATTTTTTGTACTTGTATTACCTCACCAAGAGCCTGCCTGCATGTCCTGCAGAGTCCTACAGCAACAGAGAGAGAAAAGGGAGACTTTGAGTGGATTGAGTACCTCTGTTTTGCTTTTTATTTCTTATTTTTGCTAGCCGCATTATTCTGACCATTTTTTATTAACTTTGCTATTTATTTTGAAACTTTTTTTGAATTCTGATACTGCTTGCACTTTGATTGTTTTTAACTGTTTTTCAATTTCTTAACTGTTAATGGCTACTCACTCAAGTGCGATAGCCATTTTACTGCTTTAAAAGTTTTTGTATTCCTGTATCTGCTTTAACATTTGAAAAAAAAAGAAAAAAAGAAAAAAATCATATTTCTCTATTATTTTCCCACTGTTCTAGAAGTAGTAGGGTCTGGTTGTCAGATTTTGCTGAATTCTGGGTGTTTGTTAAGTTTCTGTGTTGCCCAAGTTTTCTAAGATAGAGGGAAACTTCTCTATTCATCAGTGAGAGTGATGAACTTTGAACAGTACATCTGTCTCTGGAGGAGTGGTTTTAGCTCAGAATCTGTAGCTTTACTTGCCATTTTGGGCTATTTCTATCTCTGTCATCTTTCTGTTTAAAAACCCATGTTTGTGCAGGTTTTGTGCTTGTATTACTCAGCAAGAGCCTGCCTGGATGTCATGCCGCAGCACCTCTGTTTTGCTTTTATTGCTTATTTTGCTATCCACATTATCATGACTATTTGTTATTAACTTTGCTACTTATTTGGAACCTTTTTTTTAATTCTGATACTGTTTGCAATTTAATTGATCATTTTGTAAATGTTTTTCATCTGTTTAACATTAAGGGCTACACACTCAAGTGTGATAGCCATTTTTTCTGCTTTAAAAGTGTTTGTATTCCTGTATCTGCTTTAACTTTTGAAAAAAAAAATAAAAAAGCAAAAAATCCTATCTATTTATTTCCCACCTTTCTAGAAGCAGTAGGGTCTGGCTTTCAGATTGTGATGCATTCTGGGCTGCTTCTTAAGTTTGTCTGCTGCCCAGACCTTTCTAAGAAAGAGGAAAGCTTCTCTGTTCATCAGTGAAAATGGTGAGCTTTGAACAGCCTGTCACCAGAGGTGTGGTTTCAGCTCAGAATCTGTAGTTTTATTGGCCATTTTGGGCTATTCCAATCCCTTTCATCTTTCTGTTTAAAAACCTGTGTTTGTGCAGTTTTTGCACTTGCATTACTTCAGCAAGAGCCTGCATGCGTGTCCTGCAGAGTCCTACAGCAACAGAGAGAGAAAAGGGAGACTTTGAGTGGACTGAGTACCTCTGTTTTGCTTTTTATTTCTTATTTTTGCTAGCAGCATTATTCTGACCATTTTTTATTAACTTTGCTATTTATTTTGAAACATTTTTTTGAATTCTGATACTGCTTGCACTTTGATTGTTTTTAACTGTTTTTCAATTTCTTAACTGTTAATGGCTACACACTCAAGTGTGATAGCCATTTTGCTGCTTTAAAAGTTTTTGTATTCCTGTATCTGCTTTAACATTTGAAAAAAAAAAAAGAAAAATCCTATTTCTCTATTTTTTTCCCACCGTTCTAGAACTAGTAGGGCCCGGTTGTCAGATTTTGCTGAATTCTGGGTGTTTATTAAATTTATGTGCTGCCAAGGCTTTTCTAAGATAGAGGGAAGCTTCTCTGTTCTTCAGTGAGAGTGGAGAGCTTTGAACAACTTATCTGTCATTAGAGGAGTGGTTTCAGCTCAGAATATGTAGTTTTATTAGCCATTTTGGCTATTTCTATTCCTTTCATCTTTCTGTTTTAAAAACAATGCTTGTGCATTTTTTGCACTTGTATTACCTCACCAAGAGCCTGCCTGGGTGTCCTGCAGAGTCCTACAACAGCAAAGAGAGAAAAGGAAGACTTTGAGTGGATTTAGTACCTCTGTTTTGCTTTTTATTGCTTATTTTTGCTAGCTGCATTATTCCTACCATTTTCTATTACCTTTGCCACTTATTTTGAACTGTTTTTTGAATTCTCATACTGTTTGCACTTTAACTGATCATTTTAAGTGTTTTTCAACTGTTTAACTGTTAAGGGCTACACACTCAAGTGCAATAGCCTTTTTCTGCTTTAAAAGCTTTTGTAATCCTGTATCTGCTTTAACGTTTGAAAAAAAATTCTAATCCTGTATTAATTTCTCACCTTTCTAGAACCACTTGGGTCCGGCTTATAGATTTTGCTGAATTCTGGGCTGTTTGTTAAGTTTCTGTCTTGCCCAGACCATTCCAAGATAGAGGGAAACTTCTTTGTTCATCAGTTAGATTGGTGAGCTTTGAACAGCCTATCTGTCACTGGAGGAGTGGTTTCAGCTCAGAATCTGTAGTTTTATTGGCCATTTTGGGCTATTTCTATCCCTTTCATCTTTCTGTTTAAAAAACAGTGTTTGTGCAGTTTTTGCACTTGTATTCTCTCAGCAAGAGCCTGCTTGGGTGTCCTACAGTTTCCTATAGCAGCATAGAGAGAGAGAGAAAAGGAAGAGTTTGAGCGGATTTAGTACCTCTGTTTTGCCTTTTACTGCTTATTTTTGCTAGCCACGTTATTATGACCATTTTTTATTAACTTTGCAACTTAGTTTGAACTGTTTTTTTGAATTCAGATACTGTTTTCACTTTAATTGATCATTTTAAATGTTTTTCATCTGTTTAAATGTTATGGGCTACATAGTGTGATAGCCATTTTTCTGCTTTAATAGTGTTTGCATTCCTGTATCTGCTTTTACTTAAAAAAAAAAAAGAAATCCTTTCTCTCTATTTGTTTCCCACTTTTTTAGAGGGTTAGGGTCTGGTTTTCAGATTTTGCTGAATTCTGGGCTGTTTGTTAAGTTTCTCTGTTGCCTAGACCACTCTGAGAAATAGGAAAGCTTCTCTGTTCATCAGTGAGAGTGATGAGCTTTGAACAGCCTATCTGTCACTGGAGGTGTGGTTTCAGCTCAGAATCTGTAGTTTTATTGGCCATTTTGGGCTGTTTCTATCCCTTTTGTCCTTCTGTTTAAAACCCATGTTTGTGTGGTTTGTGTGCTTGTATTACCTCAGCAAGAGCCTGCTTGGGTGTCCTGCAGAGTCCTACAGCAGCAGAGAGAGGAAAGGGAGAGTTTGAGTGGATTAAGTACCTCTGTTTTGCTTTTTATTACTTAGTTTTGCTAGACGCAGTATTCTGACCATTTGTTATTATCTTTGCTACTTATTTTTAACTGTTTTTTAATTCTGATACTGTTCACACTTTGATTGTTTTTAAGTTTTTTTCAGTTGCTTAACTGTTAAGGGCTACACACTCAAGTGTGATAGGCATTTTTCTGCTTTAAAAGTGTTTGTATTCCTCTATCTGCTTTAACTTTTGAAAAAAACAAACAAACAAACAAAAATCCTATCTCTCTATTCATTTCCCACATTTCTAGAACCAGTTGGGTCTGGTTTTCAGAATTTGCTGAATTCTGCGCTGTTTGTTAAGTGTCTGTGTTGCCCAGATCTTTCTAAGAAAGAGGGAAGCTTCTCTGTTCATCAGTGAGTATGGTGCACTTTGAACAGCCTATCTGTTGCTGGAGGAGTAGTTTCAGCTCAGAATCTGTAATTTTATTGGCCATTTTGGGCTATTTCTATCCCTTTCTTCTTTCTGTTTAAAAACCTGTGTTTTTGCACTTGTATTACCTCAGCAAGAGCCTGCATGGGTGTCCTGCAGAGTCCTACAGCAGGAGAGGAAGAAAAGGGAAACTTTGAGTGGATTAAGTTTCTCTGTTTTGCTTTTTATTGCTTATTTTTGCTAGCCATATTATTGTGACCATTTTTTATTAACTTTGCTACTTACTTTGAACTGTTTTTTGAATTCTGATACTGTTTGCACTTTAATTTTTTCTTTTTTGTATGTTTTTCAACTGTTTAACTGTTAAAGGCTACGTAATCAAGTGTAATAGCCATTTTTCTGATTTAAAAGTGTTTATATTCCTGTATCTGCTTTATCTTTTGACAGAAAACCCCACAAAAAAAAAATCCTATCTCTCTATTAGTTTCCCACCTTTCTAGAACTGGTAGGGTCTTGTTTTCAGAATTTGCAGAATTTTGGGCTGTATGTTACATTTCTATGTTGCCAAGACCTTTCTAAGAAAGTGGGAAGCTTATCTGTTCATCAATGAGTGTGGTGCACTTTGAACAGCCTATCGGTCGCTGGAGGAGTAGTTTCAGCTCAGACTCTGTAGTTTTATTGGCCATTTTGGGCTATTTCTATCCCTTTCATCTTTCTGTCTAAAAACCCTTGTTTGTGTGGTTTTTGTGCTTGTATTACCTCAGCAAGAGTCTAGCTGGGCGTCTTGAAGAGTCCTACAGCAGCAGAGAGAGAAAAGGGAGACTTTGAATGGATTAAGTACCTCTGTTTTTCTTTTTATTGTTTAGTTTTGTTAGCCACATTATTCTGTCCATTTTTATTAACTTTGCTACCTATTTTGAAGTGTTTTTTGATTTCTGATACTGCTCATAGGTTTATAGGTTGGTACTAGGCTATTGGCCATAGGGCCTATACAAGCCTAGCCATAACAATTCCCTGGCTATTTCTTCCCACACTATTTACTTCCCTGGACCCCTGTCTAGCCAGATGACTGACGTGACCCCGGGGTGAATTTCCTTTCTCCCATCCAATCATCAAGGTTCCTTCTGAAGAGGGCCAACGAGGCGCTCTGCTTCACATATATGGGCAGTCTATTCCAGAGTCTGGGGAGTCTCTGGGTCAGGAACCTATCCCTCCAGCATGTTTTGTTTATTGTGATGACAAGATTTAGATCCCTGGAGCGTGTGGCTCTGAGGGATTGGGATTTATTTAAGTGTAGCATGTCCAACAGCTCTGGGGTTGACATGGCCTTGTATGTTAAGCAGAGATCGCCTCGGAGTAGACGATATGCGACTAAGTATAGCTAGAGTTTTTTAAGGTGGTCAGCATAGGGCATCTGCTTTAGTACTGTGATTCTTTGAGGTATTTCTGCGGCCTTTCCAGTTGTTGCAGATGTCTTGAGAGGTAAATACCTAATGGGGTGTTGTATACTATAATGGGTCTAATGAGGGATGAGTACAGTGGGACAATGACCTCCTGTTTTCTGGATGAAAAGCCCTTAGTGATGAGGTGTGCCACATAGAAGAATTTCCTGACTTTTGTGGCGATGTGGTTACTGAAGGTGAGACCACTGTCCACCTGTGTCCCTAAGTCTCTTATCACACTTTCAGTGTTTAGTGTACTGCCACCTATGTGATAATTCAGGGGTACATGTTTTTCCCAAAGGGTATAACTATACATTTCTTGGCACTGAGCTTGAGCCCATGACTCTGGCACCAAGCATCTGTTTCTGTAAGGCCCTTTTGTAGAGTATCCACATCATTTGGGGATTCAATAATGCCTCCCAGTTTGCAGTCATCTGCAAACTTTGTTAGCCAGAGTCCCTTAGTGTTGGCCTGTACTTCACAGAAGTAGATGCCAAACAAGAGAGGTCCCAGGACTGAACCCTGAGGTACTCCACTTGTCACTTGTCTGGTGCTGGATTTGGAGTCATCTATTTTTACAGTGTGGGTTCTGTCAGTAAGCCAGTTGGCAACCCATCGAGTGACATAGGGATTAATGCCCAGCTTAGTAAGTTTATCTATGATTCCAGAGTGGGGGATGGTGTCAAAGGCCTTGGCGAGGTCCAGATAGGCTGTGTGGACTGCCTTACCCTCGTCCATGGCTCTGGAGACTGATTCAAAGAAGTCAATAAGGTTCAGGAGACAAGATCAGCACTTCACGAACCCAAACTGGGTGGCATCCAGTGTTTTAAGGTTGCCAATGTCTTTGTTTATAAGTTCCATGATAATACATTCCATGGCCTTGCAGACCAGGCTCATCAGACTGATGGGGCGGTAGTTCCCAGGATCCATGGTGGATCCCCCCTTGTGGAGTGGGATAACTGTAGCTGTGCACCACTCAATGGGCACGAAGCTTGAGGTGAGGGTATGATTAAACATGACACTTAGGTGAGGTGCCAGTTCATTTTGTAGTTCATGTACTACTCAGCCCCGGATGTCATCTGGTCCCATGGATGCTGTATTCTTAGCTTTGGAGACTGCGTTTTTTACCTGTGTGGCCATTATTACCGGAATTTGGCAATCTTCCAATATTGAGATGGGTCATTTAGGGGGTGAGAGGGGGGTGAAGTCGGCACTGAATCAATCTGCCAAGATATTAGCAATATCCTTGGGATCAGTATATTTAATGTCATTCTGTTGCAGCTCAGAACAGATCTGAGCATTGCCATTTAGATTCTTGGCATAGTTTTAGAAGGCCTTGTGGTTGTCTTTGAAATCTTTGGCAATTTTATTTATTTTAATTGATTGTTTTTAAGTGTTTTTCAATTACTTAACTGTTAAGAGCTACGCACTCAAATGCAATAGCAATTTTTCTGCTATAAAAGTGTTTATATTCCTTTATCTGCTTTTACTTTTGAAAAAAAAGAAAAAAATTCTATCTATTCATTTCCCAACTTTCTAGAACCAGTAGGGTACAGTTTTCAGATTTTGCTGAAGTCTGGGTGTTTGTTAAGTTTCTGTGTTGACCAGACCTTTTTAAGATAGAGGTAAGCTTCTCTGTTCATCAGTGAGAGTGGAGAGCTTTCAACAGTTTCTCTGTTGCCTAGACCACTCTGAGAAAGAGGGAAGCTTCTCTGTTCATCAGTGAGAGTGATGAGCTTTGAACAGCCTATCTGTCACTGGAGGTGTGGTTTCAGCTCAGAATCTGTAGTTTTATTGGCCATTTTGAGCTATTTCTATCCCTTTCATCTTTCTGTTTTAAAATCCATGTTTGTGCAGTTTTTGCACTTGTATTACCTCAGCAAGAGCCTGTCTGGGTGTCCTGCAGAGTCCTAAAGCAGCAGCAGAGAGAAAAGGAAGACTGAATGGATTAAGTACCTCTGTTTTGCTTTTTATTGCGTATTTTTGCTAGCCGCATTATTCCTAACATTTTTTATTAACTTTGCTACTTATTTTGATCTTTTTTTAAATTCTGATACTGTTTGCACTTTAATTGATCATTTTTAAGTATTTTTAACTGTTTAGCTGTTAAGAGCTGCACACTCAAGTGCAATAGCCATTTTTCTGCTTTAAAAGTGTTTGTATTCCGTTATCTGCTTTAACTTTTTAAAAAAACAAAACAAAAAATAATCCTATCTGTCTATTCGTTTTCCACCTCTCTTGGACCAGTAGGGTCCTGTTTTCAGGTTTTGGTGAATTCTGGTCTGTTTATTAAGTTTCTGTGTTGTCCAGACCTTTCTAAGATAGAGGGAAGCTTCTCTGTTCATCAATGAGAGTGATGAGCTTTGAACAGCCTATCTGTCACCAGAGGTGTGGTTTCAGCTCAGAATCTGCAGTTTTATTGGCCATTTTGGGCTATTGCTATCCTTTTCATCTTTCTGTTTAAAAACCTGTGTTTTTGCAGTTTTTATGCTTGTGTTACTTCAGTAAGAGCCTGACTGGTTATCCTGCAGAGTCCTATAGCAGCAGAGAGACAAGGAACAGCTTGAGTGGATTAAGTACATCAGTTTTGTTTTTTATTGTTTATTTTTGCTCGCCACATTATTGTGACCATTTTTTATTAACTTTGCAAATTACTTTGAAGTGCTTTTAATTCTGATACTGTTGCAGTTTAATTGATTGTTTTAAGTGTTTTTCAACTGTTTAACTGCTTAGGGTTAAAAACTCAAGTGTGATAGCCATTTTTCAGTTTTAAAAGTGTTTGTATTTCTGTATCTGCTTTAACTTTTGAAAAAAAAAAACAAACCCCCCCCCCCCAAAAAAAAAATCCTATCTCTCTATTCGTTTCCCACCTTTCTAGAAGCAGTAGGTTCTGGTTTTCAGATTTTGCTGAATTCTGGGCTGTTTGTTAATTTTTTGTGTTGCCCAGACCTTTCTAAAATAGAGGGAAGCTTCTCTGTTCATCAGTGAGAGTGATGAGCTTTGAACAGCAGCAGCAGAGAGAGAAAATGGAGACTTTGAGTAGATTATGTACCTCTGTTTTGCTTTTTATTGCTTATTTTTGATCTCCGCATTATTATGACTGTTTTTTATTAACTTTGCTACTTATTTTGAACTGTTTTGTGAATTCTGATTCTGTTTGCCCTTTAATTGATCATTTTTAAATGTTTTTCCTTTGTTTAACTGTTAAGGGCTACACACACAAGTGCGATAACCATTTTTCTGCTTTAATAGTGTTTGTATTCCTGTATCTGATTTAACTTAAAACAAATCCTATCTCTCTATTCGTTTCCCACTTTTCTAGAAGCCGTAGGGTCCGGTTTTCAGATTTTGCTGAATTCTGGGCTGTTTGTTAAGTTTCTGTGTTGCCCAGACCTTTCTACAATAGAGGGAAGCTTATCTGTTCGTCAGTGATAGTGATGAGCTTTGAACAGCCTATCGGTCACTGGAGGAGTGGTTTCAGCTCAGAATCTGTAGTTTCATTGGCAATTTTAGTCTATTGCTATCCCTTTCATCTTTCATTTTAAAAACCTATGTTTTTGCAGTTTTTGTGCTTGTATTACTTCAGCAAGAGACTGACTGTGTGTCCTGTGGAGTCCTACAGCAGCAGACAGAGACAAGGAAGAGTATGAGTGGATTAAGTACCTCAGTTTTGGTTTTTATTGTTTATTTTTGCTCGCCACATTATTGTGACCATTTTTTATTAACTTTGCAAATTACTTTGATGTGTTTTTTGAATTCTGATACTGTTGCAGTTTAATTGATTGTTTTTAAGTGTTTTTCAACCATTTAACTGTTTAGGGTTAAACACTCATAGGTTCATAGGTAGGTACTAAGCTATTGGCTCAAGGGCCTACGTAAGCCTAGCCAACAAGGTTCCCTGGCTTACACTGCCCAAGAAAGTTATTTTCCTGTGCCACTGTCAAGCATAGACACAGAAGTGATCCCCAGGGTGTATTTCCTATTTCCCATCCACTCATCAAGATTTTTCTTAAAGAGTGATAATGAAGGACTTTGCTTGATATAGATGGGTAGCCTGTTCCAGAGTATGGGAAGTCTCTGGGACAGGAATCTATCCCTCCAGCATGTCCTGTTTATTGTGGTGATAAGGTTTAGATCCCTAGAGCATGTAGCTCAGAGGGATTGGGATTTCTTTAGGTGTAGCATGTCCAACAGCTCTGGGTTTGACATAGCTTTATATGTTAGGCAGAGATCACCTCAGAGTAGGCGATATGCTACTGAGTAAAGCTGGAGTTTTTTGAGGTGGTCAGTATAGGACATTTGTTTGAGGCCAGTACTCCTCTTTGTGAGGTACTTCTATGGCCTTTCCAACTGCTGCAGATGTCTTGTGAGGTACATTCTAAAAGGGGCATTGTACTCTATAATGGGTCTAATGAGTGTCGAGTAGAGGGGAACAATGACCTCTTTTTTCCTGGATGAGAACCCTTTTATGATGAGGTGTGCCATGTAGAAGAACTTGCTGACTACTGCGGCAATGGGTCTATCAAAGGAGAGACTACTGTCCACCTGGGTCCCAAGTCTCTTATCACGCATTCAGTGTTAAGTAGATTGCTGCCTATGTGGTAGTTCATGGGTACAGAGTTTTTACCAAAGGGGATGACACTGCACTTTTTGGCATTGAGCTTGAGGCCATGGCTCTGACACCAGGCATCTGTTTGCAGTCATCTGCGAACTTCATTAGCCAGAGGCCTTCTGTGTCAGCCTGTACTTCAGAGAAGTAGATACCAAATAGGAGAGGTCCCAGGATGGAACCCTGTGGTACTCCACTTGCCACTGCTTTGAGGACAGATTTGGAGTCTGCAACTTTTACAGTGTGGGTTCTGTCAGTGAGCCAGTTGGCAACCCATTTTGTGATGTAGGGATATATACCTAGTTTAGTGAGTTTAGCTATAATTCCAGAATGGGGGATGGTGTCGAAAGCCTTGGTGAGGTCAAGATAGGCTGTGTGAACCACCTTACCCTCATCTATGGCTTTGGTGACTGCCTCAAAGAAGTCGATCAGGTTCAGGAGGCATGATCTGCCTTTCACAAACCCGAACTGGGTGGGATCCAGAGTTTGGAGATTACCAATGTCTTTGTTTATGAGTTGCATGATGATACGTTCCATGGCCTTGCAGACCAGGCTCATCAGGCTAATAGGTTGATAGTTCCCGGGATCATTGATGGCTCCCCCTTTGTGGAGTGGGATAACTATTGCTGTGTGCCATTCAGCGGGCACAAAGCCTGATGTGAGGCTATTATTGAACATGGTGCTTAAGAGGGGAGCCAGTTCATTCTGACGTTCATGTAAAATGCAGCCTGGGATGTTGTCCAGTCCCATGGATGCTGTGTTTTTGGCTTTAGAGAGTGCAGCTTTTACCTGCATAGTTGTGATTACAGGGACTCTGCATTCTTCCTGTATAGATATGGGCCCTTTAGGGGGTGAGAGGGGGGTAAAGTTAACACTGAACCTATCTGCCAGGATGTTGGCAATATCAGTTGGTTCTGTAATTTTCGTGCGTTTGTGCTGTAACTCAGAGCAGATCTGGGTGTTGCCTTCGATATTCTTGACATAGCTATAGAATGCTTTGTGGATGTCCTTGGAATTAGTGGTGATTTTATTTTCGTAGCTTGCTTTGGAGGATCTTATAAGGGATCTCAGCTTCTTACTGAGGCTGACCAGGGAGCTCTTCTACTCAAGGGATTTTACTCTCTTTTGCAACAGTTTCTTCCTTCTGTTGTATAGTTTGTTTATGGGAGGGGACCACCAGATATCTTCCTTTTTTTGGAGGATAGCATCTTGGTTCTGTTTGGGATAGCACGATCCATGCACTCATGTGCTAATAGAGTGCATTTGTGTAGGATTCAGCAGTTGTAACTGTATTGTCCATCTGCAGAAGCATGAAGTTGGGTTTGGAGAAATTTTTTACTGTGGTTTCCTTAATGGGGGGTGGGGGCGGGATGTGGATTTCAAGGGTGATTAGCTTATGGTCGGATTGGACCAATGAGGAGTTGACTTTAGGTGTGGAACACCGGTCACTCATGTTGGTAATGACTAGGTCTAGGATATTTTTGCCCCTGGTCAGGGAGTGGATAAGTTGATCCAGGGCATTGGAGTTTATGAATTCTAGAAAGCATTGAGCTAAGGAGTTGGTACATGAGTAGTTTTCCCAGTTAATGGTGGGGTAGTTGAAGTCACCCATTATTAGGGTGTTTGGTTGAACCCTAATATTTTCCAGTACATCAAGAAAAGAGGAGTGGGAGTCCTGGGGCATGGTGGGGGATCTGTAGCAAGCTACAATTTGGATTGCAGTTTTTCCCAGAGTTAGTTGCACTTGGATAACCTCGGATGCATTATACTGAGCAACTAGCCTGGAGGTGTGGATATCCTTAATGAATATGGACACACCTCCACCTTTGGTGTTTAGGTCCAGGTTACATGGCTGAAAAGTGTGGTATGAGTTATAGTCTGGTAGTGCAGGGATGCTCTCTGGAGCCTTGAACTAGGTGTCAGTCACTGCACAGATATCGATGTTTTCCATTTTAAGGAGTGCCTCGAATGAGTATATTTTGAGATTTAGACTTCTAGCATTGAATAGTATTACCCTCAGTTTTTGCTTGCCTGTTCCTGTTATGGTGGGGAATTTGTTATTTGAACCTTGCCTAAAAAAGGCACTATAGGGGCAGCAAGAGCCTTAGCCAGTATCCGGAATTCCAGGGGCATCAGGTGCAGGCCATCTGTGGCAAAGCATCATGGTCTGCCGACCATGTCATCCCAAGCAAACAAATACTGGATCCCCTTAGAATGACACTAGAAGCTAAGCCAATTGTTGAAGTCAATCGTTTTCTCCTTGTACTGCGGTATCATTCTGGGTGATGGCAGAATGCTACTCAGGGCTAGGGTTATATCTGTCTGGGCTACAAGATCGGAGAGCTCTTCCATATCTCTTTTCATGTAGTCCAGTGAGGTACGTCTCAGGTCATTCATGCCAACATGGACAATGACAGAGTCATATTTGTACTTGTTGTGGAGTGACCTGAGTGCATGGGTTATGTGGTGGATCCTGGCACCCGACAGGCAGCTGACAGTAACCTTCTCCTTGTTTAGCCTGGTGAGTGGGACATCAGTGTGCTTCATTACAGAGTCACCTATGACTAGTGTGTTGGGTACATTGTTTTGCCTTATTGGCTGTGGTTGAGTGGCACACTGAGTCTCTGGGCTATGTGTCATTTGGGTTGTGTTGGGGGATGGAGGTTGCTTGTGTTTCTGCTTTGGAGGTCTCTGTTACTTAGATGGATTATTATTGAGAGCCTCTGCAATTGTTTTTGTGTTACTATGTGTGGATTTTGGTGGTGTAGATTTAGTGAGACTATGTGATGAGTGTGGTGTGGTGCAAATGTTTACCTTCTCCTCATGACTGTTAAGTTCAGTCTTGGTTGAAGAGAGCTTTACCTCCAGTTTGGCTAGATAAGTGCATCTCTCACAGGTTGTAGTGTTGGGTGGTAGGAGGAGAGGGTTGTCTGTGTACATGAGGCAATTTCTACATTGCCTCAAGATGCCCAAAGTCATCAGATAGACAGGAGAAAACACTGGGAGCTGACCCTTGGACATGCCTGAATAAAAAACTATTCTCCTTTAGATAAGTGAGGAAAGTGAGTATAAGAGCTGTTTTCCTCTAAGCAAGTGAGACAAGTAAGTACACAAACTGTTTTCCTCTAGGTGATGAGGAAGATTGAGTGCTATAGTAATTAATAGCTTATTTAGTGCTTACAAGTTCTGAACAAGTGCTGAGCATGAATAAGCAAATTTAAGTTCTAAATCTAAGAATCTGTATCTGCACTAGACGAGTTACAGGACAGAACCAATTGCAAATGCAGGCTTTCAAATCAGAAAGTTGAGAGAGATGGAAGAGATTGCCCAAACAACCAGTAACTGCAATTTCTAAGCCAGAACCACTCCTTATGTGGTAGACAGGTTACCTAGTGCTTACCACTCCCACTGATAAGCTAGAATGCTTCCCTCCAACACAGAAAGGCTTGGGGGGCTCAGTAGCTTACATACAATCCTGGATACAGCAAATCTGTATCTGGAACACTAGTTACAGGAAAGCCAGGAAACAGGCTTACAGTTTTTTTTTTTTTTTTTTTTTTTTTTTTTTTTTACAGAAAAGTAGCAAAAACAATAGTAAAAACAATTCACATGCAGTGCAAGCTAGCACACTTGAGTATGTAGCAATATTAGACCAAACAGTTTAAAAAATGCAATTAAATTAAAAAGGACTAAAAGCAAGTACAGAAAGAGTTTATTAGGTAGAATGTAGTAAAGAGATGGGACTGGGGGAGTGTCCCAGATCAAATTGGCAGTGGAGCGGGCAACTGCAAAAGCCACCAAATTTAAACTACAAACCAAAAATAGAGAGGGTGGGTGGGACAAAACAGTTTCAATAGAGATCTAAGCAACAACTAACAGTACAAACTCTAAAACCAAACAAATGCACTCAGCTCTGTATATTTGCAGATCAGTCTCTCAGAACAGTGAGACAACAGTTTCAACAGAGGTCTAAGCAACAATTAACAAACTCTATAACCAAAAATATATACTCAGCTCTGTATTTTTGCAGAACAGTCTCTCAGAACAGTGAGACAACAGTTTCAACAGAGATCTAAGCAACAATTAACAAACTCTATAACTAAAAAAATATACTCAGCTCTGTATATTTGCAGATAGTCTGGAAGGCAGTCTCATGTGATAGCCATTTTTCTGTTTTAAAAGTGTTTGTATTCCTGTATCTGCTTTAACTTTTGAAAAAAAAAACAAAAAAATCCTCTCTCTCTATTCGTTTCCCACCTTTCCTAGAACCAGTAGGTTCCGGTTTTCAGAAATTGCTGAATTCTGGGCTGTTTGTTAATTTTCTGTGTTGCCCAGGCCTTTCTAAGATAGAGGAAAGCTTCCATGTTCTTCAGTAAGAGTGGAGAGATTTAACAGCTTATCTGTCACTGGAGGAGTGGTTTCAGCTCAGAATCGTTAGTTTTATTGACCATTTTTGGCTATTTCTATCCTTTTCATCTTTCTGTTTTAAAACTCGTGTTTGTGCATTTTTTGTACTTGTATTACCTCATCAAGAGCCTGCCAGTTTGTCCTGCTGACCTGCAGCAGCAGAGAGAGACAAGGGAGACTTTGAGTGGATTTAGTACCTCTGCTTTTTATTGCTTATTTTTGCTAGCTGCATTATTCCTACCATTTTCTATTAACTTTGCCACTTATTTTGAGCTGTTTTTTTGAATTCTCATACTGTTTGCACTTTAATTGATCATTTTTAAGTGTTTTTCAACTGTTTAACTGTTAAGGGCTACACACGCAAGTGCAATAGCCATTTTTCTGCTATAAAAGTTTTTGTATTCCTGTATCTGCTTTAACGTTTTAAAAAAAATCCTAAATCTGTATTAATTTCTCACCTTTCTTAAACTACTGAGGTCCAGCTTATATATTTTGCTGAATTCTGGGCTGTTTGTTAAGTTTCTGTCTTGGCCAGACCTTTCTAAGATAGAGGGAAGCTTCTTTGTTCATCAGTTAGATTGCTGAGCTGTCAACAACCTATCTGTCACTGGAGGAGTAGTTTCAGCTCAGAATCTTTAGTTTTATTGGCCATTTTGTGCTATTTCTATCCCTTTCATCTTTCTGTTTAAAAAACAGTGTTTGAGCTGTTTTTGTACTTGTATTCCCTCAGCAAGAGCCTGCTTGGGTGTCCTGCAGAGTCCTATATCAGCAGAGAGAGAGAGAAAAAGAAGAGTTTGAGTGGATTTAGTACCTCTGTTTTGCCTTTTACTGCTTATTTTTGCTAGCTGCATTATTGTGACCATTTTTTATTAACTTTGAAACTTATTTTTAACTGTTTTTTGAATTCTGATACTATTTGCACTTTAATTGATCATTTTAAAATGTTTTCATCTGTTTAAATGTTAACGGCTACACACTCAAGTGGGATAGCCGTTTTTCTGCTTTAATAGTGTTTGTATTCCTGTATCTGCTTTAACTTAAAAAAAATCCTATCTCTCTATTCATTTCCCACTTTTCTAGAAGCAGTAGGGTCCAGTTTTCAGATTTTGCTGAATTCTGGGATGTTTGTTAAGTTTCTCTGTTGCCCAGACCTTTCTATGAAAGAGGGAAGCTTCTCTGTTCATCAGTGAGAGTGGTGAGCTTTGAACAGCCTATCTGTCACTGGAGGTGATGTTTCAGTTCAGAATATGTAGTTTTATTGGCCATTTTGGGCTATTTCTATTCCTTTCATCTTTCAGTTTAAAACTCATGTTTGTGTGGTTTGTGTGCTCGTATTACCTCAGCAAGAGCCTGACTGGGTGTCCTGCAGAGTCCCACAGCAGCAGAGAGAGAAAAGGGAAAGTTTGAGGGGATTAAGTACTTCTGTTTAGCTTTTTATTGCTTAGTTTTGCAAGACACATTATTCTAACCATTTTTATTAACTTTGCTACTTATTTTTAACTGTTTTTTTGAATTCTGATACTGTTCGCACTTTAATTGATTGTTTTTAAGTTTTTTTCAATTGCTTAACTATGAAGGGCTACACACTCAATTGTGATAGGCATTTTTCTGCTTTAAAAGTGTTTGTATTCCTGTATCTGCTTTAACTTTTGAAAAAAAAAAAACAAGCAAAAAAATCATATCTCTCTATTCATTTCTTACCTTTCTAGAACCAGTTGGGTCCGGTTTTCAGAATTTGGTGGATTCTGGGCTGTTTGTTAAGTTTCTGTGTTGCCCAGACTTTTCTAAGAAAGAGGGAAGCTTCTCTGTTCATCAATGAGTGTGGTGCACTTTGAACAGCCTATCGGTCGCTGGAGTAGTTTCAGCTCAGAATCTATAGTTTTATTGGTCATTTTGGGCTATTTCTATTCTTTTCATCTTTCTGTTTAAAAACCCTTGTTTGTGTGGTTTTTGTGCTTGTATTACCTCAGCAAGAGTCTGGCTGGGTGTCCTGAAGAGTGCTACAGCAGCAGGGAAAGAAAAGGGAGACAGTGAGTGGATTAAGTACATTTGTTTTTCTTTTTATTGCTTAGTTTTGCTAGCCACAATATTCTAACCATTTTTATTAACTTTGCTACTTATTCTGAAGTGTTTTTTGATTTCTGATACTGCTTGCACTTTAATTGATTGTTTTAAGTGCTTTTCAATTACGTAACTGTTAAGGGCTACACACTCAAGTGCAATAGCCATTTTTCTGCTATAAAAGTGTTTATATTCCTGTATCTGCTTTAACTTTTGAAAAAAAGAATAAAAGAAAAATATTCTATCTCTCTATTTGTTTCCCACCTTTCTAGCACCAGTATGGTCTGATTCTCAGATTTTGCTGAAGTCTGGGTGTTTGTTAAGTTTCTGTGCTGCCCAGAACATTTTAAGATAGAGGGAAGCTTCTTTGTTCATCAGCGAGAGTGGAGAGCTTTGAACAGCTTATCTGTTTTCTGTTTAAAATCCTGTGTTTTGCAGTTTTTGTGCTTGTATTACCTCAGCAAGAGCCTGTCTGGGTGTCCTGCAGACCTACAGCAGTAGAGAGAGAAAAGGGAGACTTTGAGTGGATTAAGTACCTCTGTTTTGCTTTTTATTTCTTATTTTTGCTAGTCGCATTATTCTGACCATTTTTTATTAACTTTGCTTTTTATTTTGAAACTTTTTTTGAATTCTGATACTGCTTGCACTTTAATTTGTCACATTATTCTGACCATTTTTTATTAACTTTGCTTTTTATTTTGAAACTTTTTTTGAATTCTGATACTGCTTGCACTTTAATTTATTGCTTTTAAGTGTTTTTCAATTTCTTAACTGTTAATGGCTACACACTCAAGTGCAATAGCCATTTTACTGCATTAAAAGTTTTTATATTCCTGTATCTGCTTTAACATTTGAAAAAAAAAGAAAATAAATCCTATTCTTATTTATTTATTTATTTTTATTTATTTATTTATTTATCATTTGTTGACCGGGAAAGTCCGACTAGGTTCCACAGAGCCTGTTTTCAGTGGAGGCCCGGGGAGAAATGCTCCAGATTCCTTTATTCTCTATTCATTTCCCACCTTTTTAGAACTAGTAGTGTCCGGTTGTCAGATGCTGCTGAATTCTGGGTGTTTGTTAAGTTTTTGTGTTGCCCAGGCCTTTCTAAGATAGAGGGAAGCTTCTCTATTCTTCAGTGAGAGTGGAGAGATTTGAACAGCTTATCTGTTACTGGAAGAGTGGTTTCAGCTCAGAATTGTTAGTTTTATTGGCCATTTTAGGCTATTTCTATCCCTTTCTTCTTTCTGTTTTAAAACCCATGTTTGTGCATTTTTTGCACTTGTATTACCTCACCAAGAGCCTGCCTGTGTGTCCTGCAGAGTCCTACCAGAGCAGACAGCGAAAAGGAAGACTTTGAGTGGATTTAGTACCTCTGTTTTTCTTTGTATTGCTTATTTTTGCTAGCTGCATTAATTCCTATCATTTTCTATTAACGTTGCCACTTATTTTGAACTGTTTTTTGAATCCTCATACTGTTTGCACTTTAACTGATAAGTTTTAAGTGTTTTTCAACTGTTTAACTGTTAAGGGCTATACACTCAAGTGCAATAGCCATTTTTCTGCTTTAAAAGTTTTTGTATTCCTGCATCTGCTTTAACGTGTAAAAAAATCCTAATTCTGTGTTCATTTCTCACCTTTCTAGAACCACTGGGGTCCGGCTACTAGATTTTGCTGAATTCTGGGCTATTTGTTAAGTTAGTGTCTTGCCAAGACCTTTCTAAGATAGAGGGAAGCTTCTATGTTCATCAGTTAGATTGGTGAGCTTTGAACAGCCTGTCACTGGAGGAGTGGTTTCAGCTCAGAATCTGTAGTTTTATTGGCCATTTTGGGCTATTTCTATCCCTTTCATCTTTCTGTTTAAAAAACAGTGTTTGTTCAGTTTTTGCACTTGTATTCCCTCAGCAAGAGCCTGCCTGCGTGTGCTGCAGAGTCCTATATCAGCTGAGAGAGAGAGAGAGAAAAGGAAGCGTTTGAGGGGATTTAGTACCTCTGTTTTGCCTTTTACTGCTTATTTTTGCTAGCCAAATTATTGTGACCATTTTTTATTAACTTTGCAACTTATTTTGAATATTTTTTGAATTCTGATACTGTTTGCACTTTAATTGATCATTTTTAAATGTTTTTCATCTGTTTAACTGTTATGGGCTACACACTCAAGTGCGATAGCCATTTTTCTGCTTTAAAAGTGTTTGTATTCTTGTATCTGCTTTAACTTGAAAAAAAATCCTATCTCTCTATTCGTTTCCCACCTTTCCTAGAAGCAGTAGGGTCCAGCTTTCATATTTTGCTGAATTCTGGGCTGTTTCTTAAGTTTCTCTGTTGCCCAGACTTTTTTAAGAAAGAAGAAAGTTTCTCTGCTCGTTGGTGAGAGTGGTGAGCTTTGAACAGCCTATCTGTCACCGGAGGTGTGGTTTCAGCTCAGAATCTGTAGTTTTATTGGCCATTTTGGGCTATTTCTATCCCTTTCATCTTTCTTTTTAAAAACGTGTGTTTGTGCAGTTATTGCACTTGCATTATCTCAGCAAGAGCCTGCCTGGGTGTCCTGCAGAGTCTTACAGCAGTAGAGAGAGAAAAGGGAGACTTTGAGTGGATTAAGTACCTCTGTTTTGCTTTTTATTTCTTATTTTTGCTAGCCACATTATTCTGACCATTTTTTATTAACTTTGCTTTTTATTTTGAAACGTTTTTTGAATTCTGATACTGCTTGCACTTTAGTTTATTGTTTTTAAGTGTTTTTCAATTTCTTAACTGTTAATGGCTACACACTCAAGTGCAATAGCCATTTTAAAGCATTAAAAGTTTTTATATTCTTGTATCTGCTTTACAATTTGTAAAAAAAAAAAAGAAAAAATCCTATTCTCTATTCTTTTCCCACCTTTTTAGAACTAGTAGGGTCCGGTTGTCAGATGTTGCTGAATTCTGGGTGTTTGTTAAGTTTTTGTGTTGCCCAGGGGTTTCTAAGATAGAGGGAAGCTTCTCTGTTCTTCAGTGAGAGTGTGGAGATTTGAGCAGCTTATCTGTTACTGGAGGACTGGTTTCAGCTCAGAATTGTTAGTTTTATTGGCCATTTTGGGCTATTTCTATCCCTTTCATCTTTCTGTTTTAAAACCCATGTTTGTGCATTTTTTGCACTTGTAAAACCTCACCAAGACCCTGCCTGTGTGTACTGCAGAGTCTTACAGCAGCAGAGGGAGAAAAGAAAGACTTTGAGTGGATTTAGTACCTCTGTTTTTCTTTGCATTGCTTATATTTGCTAGCTGCATTAATTCCTATAATTTTCTATTAATGTTGCCATTTATTTTGAACTGTTTTTTTGAATCCTCATACTGTTTGCACTTTAGCTGATAAGTTTTAAGTGTTTTTCAACTGTTTAACTGTTAAGGGCTATGCACTCAAGTGCAATAGCCATTTATCTGCTTTAAAAGTTTTTGTATTCATGTATCTGCTTTAACGTGTAAAGAGAAATCCTAATTTTGTGCTCATTTCTCAGCTTTCTAAAACCACTGGGGTCCAGCTTCTAGATTTTGCTGAATTCTGGGCTGTTTGTTAAGTTAATGTCTTGTCAAGACCTTTCTAAGATAGAGGGAAGCTTCTATGTTCATCAGTTAGATTGGTGAGCTTTGAACAGCCTGTCACTGGAGGAGTGGTTTCAGCTCAGAATCTGTAGTTTTATTGGCCATTTTGGGCTATTCCTATCCCTTTCATCTTTCTGTTTAAAAAACAGTGTTTGTACAGTTTTTGCACTTGTATTCCCTCAGCAAGAGCCTGCCTGCATGTCCTGCAGAGTCCTATATCAGCTCAGAGAGAGAGAGAGAGAGAGAAAAGGAAGAGTTTGAGTGGATTTAGTACCTCTGTTTTGCCTTTTACTGCTTATTTTTGCTAGCTGCATTATTGTGACCATTTTGTATTAACTTTGCCACTTATTTTGAACTGTTTTTTTAATTCTACAGCAGCAGAGAGGGAAAAGGGAGACTTTGAGTGGATTAAGTACATCTGTTTTGCTTTTTATTTCTTATTTTTGCTAGCCACATTATTCTGACCATTTTTTATTAACTTTGCTTTTTATTTTGAAATGTTTTTTGAATTCTGATACTGCTTGCACTTTAATTTATTGTTTTTAAGTGTTTTTCAATTTCTTAACTGTTAGTGGCTACACAATCAAGTGCAATAGCCATTTTACTGCATTAAAAGTTTTTATATTCCTATATCTGCTTTAACATTTGAAAAAAAAGAAAAAAAAGAAAAAAAATCCTATTCTCTATTCGTTTCCCACCTTTTTAGAACTAGTAGGGTCCTGTTGTCAGATGTTGCTGAAATCTGGGTGTTTATTAAGTTTTTGTGTTGCCCTGGCCTTTCTAAGATAGAGGGAAGCTTCTCTGTTCTTCAGTGAGAGTGGAGAGATTTGAGCAGCTTATCTGTTACTGGAGGAGTGGTTTCAGCTCAGAATTGTTAGTTTTATTGGCAATTTTGGGATATTTCTATCCCTTTCATTTTTCTGTTTTAAAACCCATGTTTGTGCATTTTTTGCACTTGTTTTACCTCACCAAGAGCCTGCCTATGTGTCCTGCAGAGTCATACAGCAGCAGAGGGAGAAAAGAAAGACTATGAGTGGATTTAGTACCCCTGTATTTCTTTGTATTGCTTATTTTTGCTAGCTGCATTAATTCCTATTATTTTCTATTAACGTTGCCACTTATTTTTAACTGTTTTTTGAATCCTCATACTGTTTGCACTTTAAATGATACGTTTTAAGTGTTTTTCAACTGTATAACTGTTAAGGGCTATACACTCAAGTGCAATAGCCATTTTTCTGCTTTAAAAGTTTTTGTATTCCTGTATCTGCTTTAATGTGTAAAAAGAAAATCTTAATTCTGTGTTCATTTCTCACCTTTCTAGAACCACTGGGGTCCAGCTTATAGATTTTGTTGAATTCTGGGCTGTTTCTTAAGTTAGTGTCTTGCCAAGATCTTTCTAAGATAGAGGGAAGCTTCTATATTCATCAGTTAGACTGGTGAGCTTTGAACAGCCTGTCACTGGAGGAGTGGTTTCAGCTCAGAATCTGTAGTTTTATTAGCCATTTTGGCCTATTTCTATCCCTTTCATCTTTCTGTTAAAAAACAGTGTTTGTGCAGTTTTTGAACTTGTATTCCCTCAGCAAGAGCCTGCCTGCATGTTCTGCAGAGTCCTATATCAGCAGAGAGAGAGAGAGACAAAAGGAAGAGTTTGAGTGGATTTAGTACCTCTGTTTTGCCTTTTACTGCTTATTTTTGCTAGCTGCATTATTGTGACCATTTTATAGGTTGGTACTAGGCTATCAGCCCTAGGGCCTATACAAGCCTAGCCATAACAATTCCCTGGCTATTTCTTCCCACATTATTTACTTTCCTGGACCCCTGTCTTTGCAACTTATTTTGAACTGTTTTTTGAATTCTGATACTGTTTGTACTTTAATTGATCATTTTTAAATGTTTTTAATCTGTTTAACTGTTAAGGGCTACACACTCAAGTGTGATAGCCATTTTTCTGCTTTAAAAGTGTTCGTATTCCTGTATCTGCTTTAAATTTTGAAAAAAAAAATCCTATCTCTCTATTCGTTTCCCACCTTTCTAGAAGCAGTAGGGTCTGGCTTTCATATTTTGCTGACTTCTGGGCTGTTTCTTAAGTTTCTCTGTTGCCCAGACTTTTTTAAGAAAGAGGAAAGTTTCTCTGTTCATCGGTGAGAATGGTGAGCTTTGAACAGCCTATCTGTCACCGGAGGTGTGGTTTCAGCTCAGAATCTGTAGTTTTATTGGCCATTTTGGGCTATTTCTGTCCCTATCATCTTTCTGTTTAAAAACCTGTGTTTGTGCAGTTTTTGCACTTGTATTACCTCAGCAAGAGCCTGCATGGGAGTCCTGCAGAGTCCTACAGCAGCAGAGAGGGAAAAGGGAGACTTTGAGTGGATTAAGTACATCAGTTTTGCTTTTTATTTTTTATTTTTGCTAGCTGCATTATTCTGACCATTTATTATTAACTTTGCTTTTTATTTTGAAATGTTTTTTGAATTATTATACTGCTTGCACTTTAATTGATTGTTTTTAAGTGTTTTTCAATTTCTTAACTGTTAACGGCTACACACTCAAGTGCAATAGCCATTTTACTGCATTAAACGTTTTTATATTCCTGTATCTGTTTTAACATTTGAAAAAAAGAAAAAAAAAAGAAAAGAATCCTGTTCTCTATTTGTTTCCCACCTTTTTAGAACTAGTAGCGTCCAGTTGTCAGATTTTGCTGAACTCTGGGTGTTTGTTAAGTTTCTGTGTTGCCCAGGCCTTTCTAAGATAGAGGGAAGCTTCTCTGTTCTTCAGTGAGAGTGGAGAGATTTGAACAGCATATCTGTTAATGGAGGAGTGGTTTCAGCTCAGAATTGTTAGTTTTATTGGCCATTTTGGGCTATTTCTATCCCTTTCATCTTTCTGTTTTAAAACCTATGTTTGTGCATTTTTTGCACTTGTTTTACCTCACCAAGAGCCTGCCTGTGTGTCCTGCAGAGTCCTACAACAGCAGAGGGAGAAAAGAAAGACTTTGAGTGGATTTAGTACCTCTGTTTTTCTTTGTATTGCTTATATTTGCTAGCTGCATTAATTCCTATAATTTTCTATTAATGTTGCCATTTATTTTTAACTGTTTTTTTGAATCCTCATACTGTTTGCACTTTAGCTGATAAGTTTTAAGTGTTTTTCAACTGTTTAACTGTTAAGGGCTATGCACTCAAGTGCAATAGCCATTTATCTGCTTTAAAAGTTTTTGTATTCATGTATCTGCTTTAACGTGTAAAGAGAAATCCTAATTTTGTGTTCATTTCTCAGCTTTCTAAAACCACTAGGGTCCGGCTTCTAGATTTTGCTGAATTCTGGGCTGTTTGTTAAGTTAGTATCTTGCCAAGACCTTTCTAAGATAGAGGGAAGCTTCTATATCCATCAGTTAGATTGGTGAGCTTTGAACAGCCTGTCACTGGAGGAGTGGTTTCAGCTCAGAATCTGTAGTTTTATTGGCCATTTTGGGCTATTTCTATCCCTTTCATCTTCCTGTTTAAAAAACAGTGTTTGTGCAGTTTTTGCACTTGCATTCCCTCAGCAAGAGCCTGCCTGCGTGTACTGCAGAGACCTATATCAGCAGGGAGAGAGAGAGAGACAAAAGGAAGAGTTTGCGTGGATTTAGTACCTCTGTTTTGTCTTTTACTGCTTATATTTGCTAGCCACATTATTGTGACCATTTTTTATTAACTTTGCAACTTATTTTGAACTGTTTTTTGAATTCTGATACTGTTTGCACTTTAATTGATCATTTTTAAATGTTTTTCATCTGTTTAACTGTTAAGGGCTACACACTCAAGTGCGATAGCCATTTTTCTGCTTTAAAAGTGTTTGTATTCCTGTATCTGCTTTAACTTTTGAAAAAAAAATCCTATCTCTCTATTCGTTTCCCACCTTTCTAGAAACAGTAGGGTCCAGCTTTCATATTTTGCTGACATCTGGGCTGTTTCTTAAGTTTCTCTGTTGCCCAGACTTTTTTAAGATAGAGGAAAGTTTCTCTGTACATCAGTGAGAGTGATGAGCTTTGAACAGCCTATCTGTCACCAGAGGTGTGGTTTCTGCTCAGAATCTGTAGCTTTATTGGCAAATTTGGGCTATTTCTATCCCTTTCATCTTTCTGTTTAAAAAACTGTTTGTGCAGTTTTTGCACTTGTATTACCTCAGCAAGAGCCTGCCTGGGTGTCCTGCAGAGTCCTACAGCAGCAGAGAGGGAAAAGGGAGACTTTGAGTGGATTAAGTACATCTGTTTTGCTTTTTATTTTTTATTTTTGCTAGCTGCATTATTCTGACCATTTTTTATTAACTTTGCTTTTTATTTTGAAACTTTTTTGAATTCTGATAATGCTTGCACTTTAATTGATTGTTTTTAAGTGTTTTTCAATTTCTTAACTGTTAATGGCTACAGACTCAAGTGCAATAGCCATTTTACTGCTTTAAAAGTTTTTATATTCCTGTATCTGCTTTAACATTTGAAAAAAAAAGAAAAAATGAAAAAAATCCTATTTCTCTATTCATGTCACACCATTCTAGAACTAGTAGGGTATGGTTATCAGATTTTGCTGAATTCTGGGTGTTTGTTAAGTTTCTGTGTTGCCCAGGCCTTTCTAAGATAGAGGGAAGCTTCTCTGTTCTTCAATGACAGTGGAGAGATTTGAACAGCTTATCTGTTACTGGAGGAATGGTTTCAGCTCAGAATTGTTAGTTTTATTGACCATTTTGGGCTATTTCTATCCCTTTCATCTTTCTCTTTTAAAACCCATGTTTGTGCATTTTTTGCATTTGTATTACCTCACCAAGAGCCTGCCTGTGTGTCCTGCAGAGTCCTACAGCAGCAGGCAGAGACAAGGAAGAGTTTGAGTGGATTAAGTACCTCAGTTTTGGTTTTTAGTGTTTATTTTTGCTCGCCGCATTATTGTGACCATTTTTTATTAACTTTGCAAATTACTTTGAAGTTTTTTTGAATTCTGATACTGTTGCAGTTTAATTGATCATTAAGTGTTTTTCAACTGTTTAACTGTTTAGGGTTAAACACTCAAGTGTGGTAGCCATTTTTCTGTTTTAAAAGTGTTTGCATTCCTCTATCTGCTTTAACTTTCGAAAAAACAAACAAAAAAAAAAGCAAAAAATCCTATGTCTCTATTCGTTTCCCACCTTTCTAGAACCAGTATGTTCTGATTTTCAGAAATTGCTGAATTCTGGGCTGTTTCTTAATTTTCTGTGTTGTCCAGACCTTTATGAAATAGAGGGAAGCTTCTCTGTTCATCAGGTAGAGTGATGAGCTTTCAACAGTGTTTCTGTCTCTGGAGGAGTGGTTTCAGCTCAGAATATGTAGCTTTACTTGCCATTTAGGGCAATTTCTATCCCTGTCATCTTTCTGTTTAAAAACCTGTGTTTGTTCAGATTTCGTGCTTGTATTACTTCAGCAAGAGCCTGCCTGGGTGAGGGGGAAAAGGGAGACTTTGAGTGGATTATGTATCTCTGTTTTGCTTTTTATTGCTTATTTTGTCTCTCCGCATTATTATGACTGTTTTCTATTAACTTTGCTACTTATTTTGAACTGTATTTTGAATTCTGATACTGTTTGCACTTTAATCGATCATTTGTAAATGTTTTTCATCTGTTTAACTGTTAAGGGCTACACACTCACGTGCGATAGCCATTTTTCTGCTTTAAAAGTGTTTGTATTCCTGTATCTGCTTTAACTTAAAAAAAAAAAAAAAAAAAGCAAAAAATCCTATCTCTCTATTCGTTTCCCACCTTTCTAGAAGCAGTAGGGCCTGACTTTCATATTTTGCTGAATTCTGGGCTGTTTCTTTAGTTTCTCTGTTGCCCAGACCTTTCTAAGAAAGAGGGAAGCTTCTCTGTTCATCAGTGAAAGTGGTGAGCTTTGAACAGCCTATCTGTCACCAGAGGTGTGGTTTCAGCTCAGAATCTGTAGTTTTATTGGCCATTTTGGGATATTATTATCCCTTTCATCTTTCTTTTTAAAACCCATGTTTGTGTGGTTTTTGTGCTTGTATTACCTCAGCAACAGCCTGTTTGGGTGTCCTGCAGAGTCCTACAGTAGCAGAGAGAGGAAAGAGAGAGTTTGAGTGGATTAAGTACCTCTGTTTTGCCTTTTATTACTTAGTTTTGCTAGGTGCATTATTCTGACCATTTTTTATTAACTTTGCCACTTATTTTCAACAGTTTTTTTTAATTCTGATGCTGTTCGCACTTTAATTGAGTGTTTTGTTAATTAATTGAGCCTGTCTGGGTGTCCTGCAGAGTTCTGCAGCAGCAGAGAGAGAAAAGGAAGGCTTTGAGTGGATTACATACCTCTGTTTTTGCTTTTTATTGCTTATTTTTGCTCTCCGCATTATTACAACTGTTTTTTATTAACATTGCTACTTATTTTGAACTGTTTTTTTGAATTCTGATACTGTTTGCACTTTAATTGATCATTTTTAAATGTTTTTCATCTGTTTAACTGTTATGGGCTACACACTCAAGTGCTATAGCCATTTTTCTGCTTTAAAAGTGTTTGTATTCCTGTATATGCTTTAACCTTTGAAAAAAAAAGCAAACATTCCTATCTCTCTATTTATTCCCCACCTTTCTAGAAGCAGTAGGGTCCAGCTTTCAGAGTTTGCTGAATTCTGGGCTGTTTCTTAAGTTTCTCTGTTGCCCAGACCTTTCTAAGAAAGAGGAAAGTTTCTCTGTTCATTAGTGAGAGTAGTGAGCATTGAACAGCCTATCTGTAACTGGAGGTGTGGTTTCAGCTCAGAATCTGTAGTTTTATTGGCCATTTTGGGCTATTTCTATCCCTTTCATCTTTCTTTTTAAAAACCTGTGTTTGTGCAGTTTTTGCACTTGCATTACCTCAGCAAAGGCCTGCCCGGGTGTCCTGCAGAGTCATCCAGCAGCAGAGAGAGAAAAGGGAGACTTTGAGTGGATTAAGTACTTCTGATTTGCTTTTTATTTCTTATTTTTGCTAGCTGCATAATTCTGACCTTTCTTTATTTACTTTGCCATTTATTTTGAAACTTTTTTTGAATTCTGATACTACTTGCACTTTAATTGATTGTTTTAAGTGTTTTTCAATTTTTAACTGTTAATGGCTACAAACCCAAGTGCGATAGCCATTTTACTGCTTTAAATTTTTTATATTCATGTATCTGCTTTAGCATTTGAAAAAAAAAAGAAAAAAATAACAAAATCCTAGTTCTTTATTAATTTCCCACCTTTCTAGAACTAGTAGGGTCCGGTTGTCAGATTTTGCTTAATTCTGGGTGTTTGTTCAGTTTCTGTGTTGCCAGGGCTTTCTAAAATAGAGGGAAGCTTCTCTGTTCTTCAGTGAGAGTGGAGTGATTTGAACAGCTTATCTGTCACTGGAGGAGTGGTTTCAGCTCAGAATAGTTAGTTTTATTGGCCATTTTGGGCTATTTCTATCCCTTTCATCTTTCTGTTTTAAAACCTGTGTTTGTGTATTTTTTGCACTTGTATTACTGCACCAAGAGCCCACCTTGGTGTCTTGCAGAGTCCTACAGCAGCAGAGAGAGAAAAGGAAGACTTTGAGTGGATTTAGTACCTCTGTTTTGCTTTTTATTGCTTACTTTTGCTAGCTGCATTATTCCTACCATTTTCTATTAACTTTGCCACTTATTTTTAACTGTTTTTTCAATTTTCATACTGTTTGCACTTTAATTCATCGTTTTTAAGTGTTTTTCAACTGTTTATTTGTTAATGGCTGCACAATCAAGTGCAATAGCCATATTTCTGCTTTAGTAGTTTTTGTATTCCTTACACTGCTTTAACATTTAAAAAAAAAATCCTAATTCTGTATTCATTTCTCACCTTTCTAGAACCACTGGGCTTATGGATTTTGCTGAATTCTGGGCTGTTTGTTAAGTTTCTGTCTTGCCCAGACCTTTCTAAGATAGAGGGAAGCTTATTTGTTCATCAGTTTGATTGGTTATCTTTGAACAGCCTATCTGTCACTGGAGGAGTAGTTTCAGCTCAGAATCTGTAGTTTTATTGGACATTTTGGGTTATTTCTATCCCTTTCATCTTTTTGTTTAAAAAACAGTGTTTGTGCAGTTTTTGCACTTGTATTCCCTCAGCAAGAGCCTGCCTGGGTGTCCTGCAAGAGAGAATAGGAAGAGTTTGAGTGGATTTAGTACCTCTGTTTTGCCTTTTCCTGCTTATTTTTGCTAGCCGCATTATTATGACCTTTTTAATTAACTTTGCAACTTATGTTGAACTGTTTTTTGAATTCTGATACTGTTTGCACTTTAATTGATCATTTCTAAATGTTTTTCTTCTGTTTAAATGTTAAGGGCTACACATTCAAGTGTGATAGCCATTTTTTCTGCTTTAATAGTGTTTGTATTCCTGTATCTGGTTTAACTTAAAAAAATCCTATCCTTCTATTAGTTTCTCACTTTTCTAGAAGCAGTAGGGTCCGGTTTTCAGATTTTGCTGAATATTCTGGGCTGTCTGTTACTCTGTTGCCCAGACCTTTCTAAGAAAGAAGGAAGCTTTGCTGTTCATCAGTGAAAGTGGTGAGCTTTGAACAGCCTATCTGTCACTGGAGGTTTGGTTTCAGCTCAGAATCTGTAGTTTTATTGGCCATTTTGGGCTATTTCTATCCCTTTCGTCTTTCTTTCTAAAACCCATGTTTGTGTGGTTTGTGTGCTTGTATTACCTCAGCAAGAGCCTACTTGGGTGTCCTGCAGAGTCCTACAGTAGCAGAGAAAGGAAAAAAAAGAGTTTGAGTTGATTAAGTACCTCTGTTTTGCTTTTTATTGCTTAGTTTTGCTAGGCGCATTATTCTGACCATTTTCTATTAACTTTGCCACTTATTTTCAACAGTTTTTTTGAATTCTGATGCTGTTCAAACTTTAATTGATTGTTTTTAAGTTTTTTTCAATAGCTTAACTGTTAAGGGCTACACACTCAAGTGCGATAGGAATTTTTCTGCTTTAAAAGTGTTTGTATTCCTGTATCTGCTTTAACTTTTGAAAAAAAATCCTATCTCTCTATTCATTTCCCACCTTTCTCGAACCAGTTGGGTTCTGTTTTCAGATTTTGCTGAATTCTGGGCTGATTGTTAAGTTTCTGTGTTGCCTAGACCTTTCTTAGAGAGAGGGAAGCTTCTCTGTTCATCAGTAAGAGTGATGAGCTTTGAACAGCCTATCTATCACTGGAGGAGTGGTTTCAGCTCAGAATCTATAGTTTTATTGGCCATTTTGGGCTATTTCTATCCCTTTCATCTTTCTGTTTTAAAACCTATGTTTGTGCATTTTTTACACTTGTATTACCTCACCAAGAGCCTGACTGTGTGTCCTGCAGAGTTCTACAGCAGCAGAGGGAGAAAAGGAAGACTTTGAGTGGATTTAGTACCTCTGTTTTTCTTTGTATTGCTTATTTTTGCTAGCTGCATTCATTCCTATCATTTTCTATTAATGTTGCCACTTATTTTGAACTGTTTTTTGAATCCTCATACTGTTTGCACTTTAATTGATAAGTTTTAAGTGTTTGCAACTGTTTAACTGTTAAGGGCTATACACTCAAGTGCAATAGCGATTTTTCTGCTTTAAAAGTTTTTGTATTCCTGTATCTGCTTTAACGTGTAAAAAAAAAAATCTTAATTCTGTGTTCATTTGTCACCTTTCTAGAACCACTGGGGCTTATAGATTTTGCTGAATTCTGGGCTGTTTGTTAATTTATTGTCTTGCCAAGACCTTTCTAAGATAGAGGGAAGCTTCTATATCCATCAGTTAAATTGGTGAGCTTTGAACAGCCTGTCACAGGAGGAATGGTTTCAGCTCAGAATCTGTAGTTTTATTGGCCATTTTGGGCTATTTCTATCCCTTTCATCTTTCTGTTTAAAAAACAGTGTTTGTGCAGTTTTTGCACTTGCATTCCCTCAGCAAGAGCCTGCCTGCGTGTCCTGCAGAGACCTATATCAGCAGAGAGAGAGACAAAAGGAAGAGTTTGAGTGGATTTAGTACCTCTGTTTGCCTTTTACTGCTTATTTTTGCTAGCCGCATTATTGTGACCATTTTTTATTAACTTTGCAACTTATTTTGAACTGTTTTTTGAATTCTGATACTGTTTGCACTTTAATTGATCATTTTTAAATGTTTTTCATCTGTTTAACTGTTAAGGGCTACACACTCAAGTGCAATAGCCATTTTTCTGCTTTAAAAGTGTTTGTATTCCTATATCTGCTTTAACTTTTGAAAAAAAAAATCCTATCTCTCTATTCGTTTCCTACTTTTCTAGAAACAGTAGGGTCCAGCTTTCATATTTTGCTGACATCTGGGCTGTTTCTTAAGTTTTTCTGTTGCCCAGACCCTTTTAAGATAGAGGAAAGTTTCTCTGTTCATCGGTGAGAGTGATGAACTTTGAACAGCCTATCTGTCACCGGAGGTGTGGTTTCTGCTCAGAATCTGTAGTTTTATTGGTCATTTTGGGCTATTTCTATCCCTTTCATCTTTCTGTTTAAAAACCTGTGTTTGTGCAGTTTTTGCATTTGTATTACCTCAACAAGAGCCTGCTTGGGTGTCCTGCAGAGTCCTACAGTAGCAAAGAAAGGAAAGAAAGAGTTTGAGTTGATTAAGTACCTCTGTTTTGCTTTTTATTGCTTAGTTTTGCTAGGCGCATTATTCTGACCATTTTTTATTAACTTTGCCACTTATTTTCAACAGTTTTTTTGAATTCTGATGCTGTTCACACTTTAATTGATTGTTGTTAAGTTTTTTTCAATTGCTTAACTGTTAAGGGCTACACACTCAAGTGCGATAGGGATTTTTCTGCTTTAAAAGTGTTTGTATTCCTGTATCTGCTTTAACTTTTGAAAAAAAAATCCTATCTCTCTATTCATTTCCCACCTTTCTCGAACCAGTTGGGTTCTGTTTTCAGATTTTGCTGAATTCTGGGATGATTGTTAAGTTTCTATGTTGCCTAGACCTTTCTTAGAGAGAGGGAAGCTTCTCTGTTCATCAGTGAGAGTGATGAGCTTTGAACAGCATAGCTATCACTGGAGGAGTGGTTTCAACTCAGAATCTATAGTTTTATTTACTATTTTGGGCTATTTCTATCCCTTTTATCTTTCTGTTTAAAAACCTGTGTTTTTGCACTTGTATTACCTCAGCAAAAGCCTGACTGGGCATCACACAGAGTCCTACAGCAGGAGAGGGAGTTAAGGGTGACTTTGAGTGGATTAAGTATCTCTGTTTTGCTTTTTATTACTTATTTTTGCTAGCTGCTTTATTGTGACCATTTTTTTATTAACTTTGCTATTTATTTTGAACTGTTTTTTTTAATTCTGATACTGTTTGCACTTTAATTGGTCGTTTTTAAATGTTTTTCAACTGGTTAACTGTTAAAGGCTACATAATCAAGTGCAATAGCCATTTTTCTGCTTTAAAAAGCAATTATATTCATGTATCTGCTTTATCTTTTGTAAGGAAACCCCACAAAAACAAAAAATCCTATCTCTCTATTCATTTCCCATCTTTCTAGAACCAGTAGGGCCTGGTTCTCAGATTTTGCTGAAGTTTGGGTTTTTGTTAAGTTTCTTTGTTGCCCAGACTATTATAATATAGAGGGAAGCTTCTGTGATCATCAGTGAGAGTGGAGAGCTTTGAACAGCTTATCTGTTGAGGGAGGAGTGGTTTCAGCTCAGAATCTGTAGTTTTATTGGCCATTTTGAGCTATTTCTATCCCTTTCATCTTTCTGTTTTAAAACCCATGTTTGTGCGGCTTTTGCACTTGTATTACTTCAAAAAGAGCCTGCCTGGGTGTCCTGCAGAGTTCTATAGCAGCAGAGAGAGAAAAGGAAGACTGAGTGGATTAAGTACCTCTGTTTTGCTTTTTATTGCTTATTTTTGCTAGCCGCATTATTCCTACCATTGTTTATTAACTTTGCTACTTATTTTGATCTGTTTTTGAATTCTAATACTGTTTGCACTTTAATTGATAGTTTTTTAATATTTTTCAACTGTTTAACTGTTAAGGGCTGCACACTCAAATGCAATAGCCATTTTCTGCTTTAAAAGTGTTTGTATTACTGTATCTGCTTTAACTTAAAAAAATCCTCTCTCTCTATTTGTTTCCCACCTCTTTAGAACCAGTAGGGTCCTGTTTTCAGATTCTGGTGAATTTTGGGCTGTTTAATACATTTCTGTGTTGCCCAGACATTTTTAAGATAGAGGGAAGCTTCTCTGTTCATCATGGAGCGTGATTAGCTTTGAACAGCCTATCTTTCACTGGAGGAATGATTTCAACTGAGAATCTGTAGTTTTATTGTACATTTTGGGCTATTGCTATCCCTTTCATCTTTCTGTTTAAAAAACTGGGTTTTTGCAGTTTTTGTCCTTGTATTACTTCAGCAAAAGCCTGACTGGGTGTCCTGCAGAGTCCTACAGCAGCAATCTCTCTATTTGTTTCCCACCTTTCTAGAAGCAGTAGGGTCCGGTCTTCAGAGTTTGCTGAATTCTGGGCTGTTTGTTTAGTTTCTCTGTTGCCCAGACCTTTCTAATAAAAAGAGAAGCTTCTCTGTTCATCAATAGGAGTGGTTAGTTTTGAACAGCCTATCTGTCACTAGAGTTGTGGTTTCAGCTCAGAATCTATAGTTTTATTTGCTATTTTGGGCTATTTCTATCCCTTTCATCTTTCTGTTTAAAAACCTGTGTTTTTGCACTAGTATTACCTCAGCAAGAGCCTATCTGGGTGTCCCACAGAGTCCTACAGCAGGAGAGGGAGAACAGGGAGACTTTGAGTGGATTAAGTACCTTTGCTTTGCTTTTTATTGCTTATTTTTGCTAGCTGCATTATTGTGACCCTTTTTATTAACTTTGCTATTTATTTTTAACTGTTTTTGAATTCTGATACTGTTTGCACTTTAATTGATCATTTTTAAATGTTTTTCAACTGTTTAACTGTTAAAGGCTACATAATCAAGTGCAATAGTCATTTTTCTGCTTTAAAAAGCATTTATATTCCTGAATCTGCTTTATCTTTTGAAAGAAACCCCCACAAAAACAAAAAAATCCTATCTCTCTATTCGTTTTCCACCTTTCTAGAACCAGTAGGTTTATTTGCTGAATTCTGAGCTGTTTACGTTTCTGTGCTGCCCAGACATTTTTAAGAAAGGGGGAAGCTTCTTTGTTCATCAGTGAGTGTGGTGCACTTTGAACAGCCTATCTTTCATTGGAGGAGTAGTTTCAGCTCAGAATCTGTAGTTTTATTGGCCATTTTGGGCTATTTCTATCCCTTTCATCTTTCTGTTTAAAAACCCTTGTTTGTGTGGTCTTTGTGCTTGTATTACCTCAGCAAGAGTCTGGCTGGGTGTCCTGAAACATCCTACAGCAGCAGAGAGAGAAAAGGAAGACCTTGACTGGATTAAGTACCTCTGTTTTGCTTTTGATTGCTTAGTTTTTCTAGTCGCATTATTCTGACTTATTAAGTTTGCTACTTATTTTGAACTGTTTTTTTTTATTTCTGATACTGTTTGCACTTTAATTAAGTGTTTTTAAGTGTTTTTCTACTGTTTAACTCTTAAGGGCTACACACTCAAGTGTGATAGCCAATATTCTGCTTTAAAATTATTTGTATTCCTGTATCTGCTTTAGCTTTTAAAAAAATCCTATCTCTCTTTTTGTTTCCCACCTTTCTAGAACCACTAGGGTCCAGTTTTGAGATTTTGCTGAATTCTGGGCTGTTTGTTAAGTTTCTGTTTTGTCAGACCTTCCTAAGATAGAGAAAAGCTTCTCTGGTCATCAGTGAAAGTGATGAGCTTTGCACAGCGTATCTGTCACTGAAGTAGTGGTTTCAGCTTAGAATCTTTTGTTTTATTAGCCATTTTGGGCTATTTTTATCCCTTTCATCTTTCTGTTTAAAAATCTGTGTTTGTGCATTTTTGTGCTTGTATTACTTTAGCAAGAGCCTGCCTTGGTTGTTAGAGTGTGCTCATCAAGATATTAAGGTTGAAAGTACAAATATGAAAAATAAATAAGGTATAAAACAAAGCTTGCTTAAATGTAGAACTAGAGTTTAGCAATATGTGAGTCGCATCCGTATTAAATGACTGTGGCTTGGAAAATCAGGAATTCGCTTAACGGACATGTTTTCCTATATAATTAGCAAGAATGTATGGATTTCATACTGTCTGCAAGTTAGCTGACCTCTTACAGACTTGTCAAAACTGTAAAAACAGGATGTATGCATTTCACATTGTGAGTAAGAAAGCTTACTTGCTTCCTTAAAGAATGGACAACAGGAAAACTATCTGTACATGTTTCTATCATATGACACTGTTAAGCAAGGAAGTTTGAATGGATATGCTTTATCAAGTCAGCAGTTGTATGTGTTGCCCATAAAGATGTTTCCTTAAAAACAGTACCAGCATAATTTCTTTACAGGATGAAAACATATTTTCTGCAAATATCAGCAAACAGATGTTTTCATACAAAGACCAAAATAGAATACCAAGCAGAAAAGCAGGATGTAAAACCACTATAAAGAGACTATAGCAAATGAAATTGTTAGGAGATGTATTTTGTACAGGAAAGCTATCATTTATGCTGAACGAGAATTAAAAAGAAGTACAGTTTAACTAAAGCTGCAACAGTAGTCCGTGTAGTTTGTTATAAAAAGTTATGTATTAATTACTGCATCAGTGTATAAGTGACAGAGTTGGGTGCTGCATCAGTGTATATTCTGCAAGTTTCTGTGGGCAACAGACTGTGAATGCAATTATAACTAGACTTTGATTTCAGCAGAATCCAGCCAGCAAGATCTTAGTGTCTTTAAGAAGATTTTGGATCCATCACAGTAAGCAGCAACTTGATAATTAATTTTTCATGGGTGTCCTGCAGAGTCCTACAGCAACAGAGAGAGAAAAGGGAAACTTTGAGTGAATTAAGTACCTCTGTTTTGCTTTTTATTGCTTATTTTTGCTAGCCGCAATATTGCGACCATTATTTATTAACTTTGGTATGTATTTTGAACAGTTTTTTGAATTCTGATACTGTTTACACTTTGATTGTTTTTAAGTGTTTTTCAATTGTTTATCCACTAAAGGCTATACACTTAAGTGTGATAACCATTTTTCTGCTTGTATCTGCTTGAACTTTTGAAACAAAATAACAAAAAAAAACCAAAAAAAAAAATCATCTCTCTCTATTTGTTTCTCACCTTTTTAGAACCAGTAGGGTCTGTTTCTCATATTTTGCTAAATTTTGGGTGTTTATTAAGTTTTTGTGTTGCCCAGACCTTTCTAAGATAGAGGGAAGCTTCTCTGTTCATCAGTGAGAGTGGTGAGCTTTGAACAGCTTATCTGTCACTGGAGGAGTGGTTTCAGCTCAGAATATATAGTTTTATTGGCCATTTTGGGCTATTTCTATCCCTTTCATCTTTCTGTTTAAAAACCCATGTTTGTGTGCTTTTTGTGCTTGTATTACCTCAGCAAGAGCCTGCCTGTGTGTCCTGCAGAGTTCTACAGCAGAGAGAGAGAGAGAGAGAGAGAAAAGTAAGACATTGAGTGGATTAAGTACCTCTGTTTTGCTTTTTATTGCTTATTTTTGCTAGCTGCATTATTCTGACCATTGTGTATTAGCTTTGCTACTTATTTTGAACTGTTTTTTTTTTTGAATTCTTATAGTGTTTGCACTTTGATGGTTTTTACGTGTTTTTCAACTGTTTAACTGTTAAGGGCTACACACCCAAGTTCGATAGCCATTTTTCTGCTTTAAAAGTGTTAGTATCCTGTATCTGATTTAACTTTTGAAAAAAACAAAACAAAAAAAAAATCCTATCTCTCTATTAATTTCCTACTTTTCTAGAACCAGTAGAGTCTGGTTCTCAGATTGTGCTGAATTCTGGGTGTTTGTTAAGTTTCTATGTTGCCCAGACCTTTGTAAGATAGAGGGACTCTTCTCTGTTCATCGGTGAGAGTGGTCAGTTTTGAACAGCCTATCCATCACTGGAGGAGTGATTTCAGCTCAGAATCTGTAGTTTTATTGGCCATTTTGGGCTATTTCTATCCCTTTCATCTTTCTGTTTAAAAACCCATGTTTGTGTAGATTTTGCATTTGTATTACCTCAGCAAGAGCCTGCCTGGGTGTCCTGCAGTGTCCTACAGCAGCAGGGTTATTGCTTATTTTTGCTAGCCGCATTATGCTAACCATTTTGTATTAACTTTGCTACTTATTTTGAACTGTTTTTTAAATTCTTATAGTGTTTGCACTTCAGCTGATAATTTTTAAGTGTTTTTCAACTGTTTAACTGTTAAGGGTTACACACTCAAGTGCGATAGCCATTTTTCTGCTTCAAAATTGTTTGCATTCCTGAATTTGCTTTTTTTGGAAAAAATCCTATCTCTCTATTCGTTTCCCATCTTTCTAGAACCAGTAGGGTCCAGTTTTCATATTTTTCTGAATTCTGGGCTGTTTGTTAAGTTTCTGTGTTGCCCAGACCTTTCTAAAATAGAGGGAAGCTTCTCTGTTCATCAGTGAGAATGTTGAGCTTTGAACCACCTATCTGTCGCTGGAGGTGTGGTTTCAGCTCAGAATTTGTAGTTTTATTGGTCATTTTAGGCTATTTTTATCCCTTTCATCTTTCTGTTTAAAACCCCTGTATTGCACAGTTTTGTGCATCGCGCATCGCTGTTTAACTATTGTTAAACTATTCCTGGTGCCAAAAAGTCTGCTCTATAGATTTGGCCTTAGAACTAGCCAGTTTTATAGTTTTAGCACTCAAAACTGTTTCTTTGTTCTCAGCACTTGTCCAAATCTTGTTGCAAACACTAAATAATCTACTAGTTACTACAGCACTCAACTTTCCTCACTTATCAAGAGGAAATCAGTTCTTTACTTAAATTAATAAACACTAACCAGGCATGTCTAAGGGTCAGCTCCCAGTGTTTTCTCCTGTCCACCTGATGAACCTGGGCAACTTGGTGCAATGTAGGAATTGCTTCATGTACACTGACAACCCTCTCCTCCTACAACCCAACACTACAACCTGTGAGAGATGCACTTTTATAGCCAAACTGGAATCCAAGCTCTCTCCAGCCAATACAGACTAGCCAGTAAAGAGGAGAAGGTAAACACCACACTGCACTCACCACATAGTCCATCAAAACCTGTACCACCCAATCCCACACATAGTAACTCAAAACACACACCTACATTCATGGAGGCTCTCAATAAAAATCTGCCCAAACAACAGAGACCTCCAAAGCAGAAATGCAAGCAACCACCACCCTCCAACACTTCCCGAATGACACATAGCCCACAAAATCAGTATGCTACTCAATTTCAGCCCATAAGGCAAAACAATGTATCCAACACACTAGTCATAGGTGACTATATAGTTAGGCACACTGATGTTCCCAGGCTAAACAAGAAGAAAGTTACTGTCAGCTGCCTGTCAGGTACCAGGATCTGCCATATAACGCACGCACTCAGGTCACTCCACAGCAAGTACAAATATGACTCTGTCATTGTCCATGTTGGAGTGAATGACCTGAGATGTACCTCCCTTGACTACATGAAAAGCGATATGGAAGACCTCTCTGACCATGTGGCCCAGGCAGGTATGACACTAGCCCCGAGTAGCATCCTGCTATCACCCAGAATGACACCAGCGTACAAGGACAAAATTATTGACTTCAACAACTGGCTAAGCTTCTGGTGTCATGGGGATCCAGTATCTGTCTGCCTGGGACGTCATGGTCAACAGGCCACAATGCTTTGCCAGAGGTGGCCTGCACCTGTCTCCTCTGGGATTCCAGATACTGGCTAAGGCTCTTGCCACCCCCATAGTGCCTTTTTTAGGCCAGGCTCTAATGTCAAATGCACCACCATAGTAGATACAAACAAGCAAAATCTAAGGGTAATGCTACTCAATGCTAGAAGTCTAAACCTCAAAATGCACTCACTTGAGGCACTCTTTAAGATGGAGAACATCGACATATGTGCAGTGACAGAGACCTGGTTTAAGGCTCCAGGGAGCACCCCCGCATTACCAGGCTACAATTCTTTCCACACCTTTTGGCCACCTAACCTGGACCGAAACACTAAAGGAGGAGGCATGTCCATATTCATAAAGGATATTCAGACCTCCAGGCTAGTTGCTCAACATAATGCATCCGAAATTGTCCAAGTACAGTTTATACTGGGCAAGACTGCAATTCAGGTTGTAGGTTGTTTCAGATCCCCTGCTATGTCCCAGGATACCAACTCCATGTTTCTCGATATACAGGATAATATTAAGGTACAGCCCAATACCCTAATATTGGGAGATTTTAACTACCCCACCATCAACTGGAAAAACTACTCAAGTACTAACTCATTTGCCCAATGTTTCCTGGAATTCATTAATTCCAATGCCTTGGATTAGCTTGTCCATACCCCCACCAGGGGCAGCAACATCCTGGACCTGGTCATTACCAATATGGGTGACAGATGCTCCATGCTAGAGGTCAACTCCTCGCTAGTCAGATGCGACCACAAGCTAATCACCCTTGATATCCATATCTCACCCCATCCCCCATTAAGGAAACCACAGTAAAGAATTTCTCTAAAGCCAACTTTATGCTTCTTAAGTCAGAAGTGGCTAACTTCACGACACCCACACAGATGGAAAATAGAGGCACGACTGCTGAATCATATACAAATGCACTGTATAAGCACATACACGAGTGCATGGACTGTGCTATCCCCAACAGAACCAAGATGCTATCCTCCAAAAACGGAGGTCAATCTGGTGGTCCCCTGCCATAAACAAACTCTACAACAGACGGAAGAAACTGTTTCAAGAAAGAGTAAAATCCTATAATTGCAGGAACTCCCTGGTCAACCTCAGCAAGAAGTTGAGATCCCTCATAAAATCCTCCAAAGTTAGTTATGAAAATAAAATCACCATGGATTCTAAAGACAACTACAAAGCATTCTACAGCTATGTCAAGAATCTCAATGGCAACAGTCAGATCTGCTCTGAACTACAGCACAATGGCACTACATTTACCAAAGCAACTGATATTGCCAACATCCTGGCAGACAGGTTCAGTGCAAACTTTACCCCATACTCACCCCCCCAAAGGGCCCCTCCCCATACTAGAAGATTGCAAAGCCCCTGTAATAATGGATGCACAGGTAAAGACTGCACTCCTGAAAGCCAAGAACACAACATCCCAGACTGCATTATGCATGAACTTCAGAATGAACTGGCACCCCACCTAAGTACCATGTTCAACTATAGCCTCACTTCAGGCTTTGAGCCTATGCAATGGCACACAGCGACAGTTATTTCACTCCATAAAAGGGGTTCCACCACTGACCATGGCAACTACCACCCGATTAGTCTGACGAGCCTGGTCTGCAAGACCATGGAATGCATCATCCTGCAGCTTATAATCAAAGACATAGGTAACCTCCAAACTCTGGACCCCACTCAGTTTGGGTTTGTAAAAGGTAGATCATGCCTCTTAAACCTGATTGACTTCTTTGAAGAAGTCACCAGAGCTGTAGATGAGGGTAAGGTGGTGCACACAGCCCATCTTGATCTCGGCAAGACTTTCAACAGCATCCCCCACTCTGGTATTATAGAAAAACTCACTGGACTAGGCATAAATCCCTATGTTACAAGATGGGTGGCCAACTGGCTCACTGACAGAACCCACACGGTGAAAGTAGCTGACTCCAAATCCAACTTCAGACCAGTGACAAGCAGAGTACCACATGGTCCAGTCCGGGTCTTCTCCTGTTCGGTATCTAGTTCTCTGAAGTCCAGGCTAATACAGCTGGTCTCTGGATAACAAAATTTGCAGATGACTGCAAACTAGGAGCCATAATAGATTTGCCTAAGGATGAGGACATTCTACAAACAGGCCTCAGTGAAACTGATGTTTGGTGCCAAAGTCATGGCCTAAAGCTCAATGCCAAGAAGTGCATTGTTATCCCCTTTGGGAAAAACACCATACCCATGAACTACCACATAGGCAGTAGCCTACTAAACACTGAAAGTGTGATAAGAGACCTTGGGACACAGGTGGACAGTAGTATCTCCTTTGATAATCACGTTGCCACAGTAGTCAGGAAATCCTTCTACATGGCTCACCTCATCACAAAGGGGTTCCCCTCCAGAAAAAGAGAGGTCACCATTCTTCTCTACTCATCCCTCAGCAGACCCATTATAGAGTACAACGCTCCATTCGGCATGTACCTTGCAAGACATCTGCAACAACTAGAAAGGCCACAGAAATACCTCACTAAGAGGATTACTGGCCTCAAACAGATGCCATATGCAGACCTTCTCAAAAAACTCCAGCTCTACTCCGTCGCATATAACCTACACAGAGGCGACCTCTGCCTAACATACAAAGCCATGTCTAACCCAGATCTGATGGACATGCTATAGAAATCCCAATTACTCCAAGCCACATGCTCCAGGGACCTAAACCTTGTCACCACAATAAACAGAACATGCTGGAGGGATAGATTCCTGTCCCAGAGACTTCCCATGCTCTGGAACAGGTTACCCATTCATGTCAAGCAAAGCTCCTCATTGGCCCTCTTTAAGAGAAATCTTGACAATTGGATGGGAACCACGAAATTCACCCTGGGGATCACTTCTGTGGCTTTGCACAACAGGGGCACAGGAAAATAATTTTCTTGGGTGGCAAAAGCCAGAGAACCTCATTTGGCTAGGCTTATATAGACCCTAGGGCTGATAGCCTAGTACATGCCTATGAACCTATGAACTTATATAGATCTTAAGATAAAATAAAATATAAATATAATACATAACTGCTATTTTCTTGCAGTCTTCAGTCTTAGACTTAGAAGCAGATTTTATTTTGTACTTTGCTGCATATTGAGATGCATATAAATTACTCATAATTTTTGATTTAATGATATCACAGTGTTAAATCTTTCCTTGTTCACCAAATTTCCTCTCATTCCTAGATGTGGTTACTGCCACTGTCATACCTTTCATGATACTACAATGTTTGCTGCAAAAGGCTGTTGAAGTTATTTCATTTCCCTAAGAACAACATAACAGCACAACATAAGTGTATAGGGGTAGTTATACTGTTGGAAGTACCATTTTTATCAGACACTAAACCAAGACTTAATATGCATGATTTGGTAGTGGGCTAGCTGAACATAGGGGATACCCTCCACTTTTTTAAAATAGTGGCGGAGGTTTTCCAGTATCCTGATTAGTTCTCTCATTTGTATAGTGGTCATCTTGGATTTCTCCAGATAAGATGTTGACTTGAAGGACTGGCCTAGTTTACAAATTTTAAATTAGATGAAATGTATAAAATTAATATTCTTATAGGTTCATAGATTAGTACTAAGCTAACTGTCCCTGTGGGCCATTTTAAGTCTAACCAATTATCCCATGCAAGAATCAAAGCCTGCACCTTGTGTCTGTAAGGTAAACACCTTAGCCATTATGCCAGCCTCCCACCCTCAATTCTTATCAGAATTCTTTTAAGAAACAGTATTGTAACATAATTTATTCCAATTTTAAAATAGTTAAATTAACTAAGCATTTAAGTCTTTTAATTTTATTGTTTATATAGTTAGGTAACTTTTTTGTAACATATGTTTATTCTAATGAAATGAAAGTGTTTTAGAAAACTGCTAGTTTTGGTATGTATGATATACTGAGGAAAATTCAGTCCTTTGAATAAAGTAATGGTGCTTATTTATAACATTTAAGTTTCTAGGACTTGTATGATTTACATTAATATTATAAGTGTTAATATATTATTTAAGCAGTCATTTAAAATAAACAATTGTCTTTAAACATGGTTCCTATTATCAGAAGTGAATTGAATATGGTGTAATACTTCTTTTGAATAATTTTATTTAATTTTTACTCATCTGATAATACTAAATTTCAGTTATGTTTGTTTTTCTGTTTAATCTTTAATAATTGACTATATTTTTCAGCCCAAAATAAGAGCTATAGCTCTGTTATAACTCACTATATGATTAAGTGATACAATACAAAAACAAAACATAATCCATTAAAGATTAAAGGATTATTTGTATAACATTTAAATGTCTATTTCTATTCCTTTATTTATGGGGTATAGGTTCATAGGTTCATACTAGGCTATCTGCCCTAGGGCATTTATAAGCCTAGCCAGAGTGTGTTTGGCTTTCACCACCCATTTTAAATTAATTTTGCTATGCCCTTTTTCGAGGTTAGTATACTGTGCCTCTGTCTAACAGTGACACAGAAGTGATACCTGGGGTAAACCTATGATCTCCCATCCACTCATCAAGATTCCTCTTGAAGAGAGTCAATGAGGGACTCTGCCTAACCTGAACTGGGATTTTATTCCAGAGTGAATGGAGCCTCTGGGTTATGAATCTGTCCCTCCAGCATGTCCTATTTATTTCAGTGCTGAGGTTTAAGTCTCTTGAGCGCATGGCTCGATGGGATTTGGATTTTCTGAGGTGCATTAATTCCGGGTTGGACATTGCTTTATACGTCAGGCACAGATCGCCTCTGAGCAGGCGGTATGCCACTGAGTAGAGCTGGAGTTTCTTTAACCGGGCAGCATATGGCATTTGTTTGAGCCCTTTGATCCTCTTGGTGAGGTACTTTTGGGGTCTTTCCAGTTGCTGCAGGTGTCTGGTAAGGTACATCCCAAAAGGGGCATTGTACTCAATTATGGGCCTGATGAGGGATGAGTAAAGAGGCACAATGACCTCCCCTGATCTAGATGTGAATCCCTTCATGATTAGGTGGGCTATATAAAATGTTTTTCTAACCACTTTGGCCACGTGGTTGTCAAATGAGAGATTGCTATCAACTTGGGTCCCCAGGTCCCTAATTACTTCTTCTGTACTTAATGGATTACCACCTATGTGGTAATTTGTGGGCACTTTGTTTTTGCCAAGGGGATGACTATACACTTTTGGCGTTTAGCTTGAGGCCATGGCTCTGGCATCAGTTGTCTGTTTCTATGAGGCCCTTTTGGAGGATGCTTGTGTCGGCTGGAGAGTCGATTATGGCACCCAGTTTGCAGTCATCTGTGAACTTGGTCAGCCACAGTCCTTCCGTGTTGGCCTGTACCTCCGAGAAATATATACCGAACAAGAGAGGTCCCAGGACTGAGCCTTGTAGGATGCCACTTGTAACTGGTTTGGAGTCTGACATGGCTCCAGCAATTCTAACTATGTGGATTCTGTCCTTGAGCCAGTTTGCAACCCATCTAGTGACATAGGGGTTTATATTTAAGCTGGTGAGCTTATCTATAATGCCCGAGTGGGGTATTGTATCGAAGGCTTTTGCGAGGTCCAGCTAGGATGTGTGGACCACCTTCCCCTTGTCAATGGCCTTGGTGACTGTTTCAAAGAAATCGATCAGGTTTAAGAGGCAGGATCTGCCCTTAACAAAGCCGAACTGGGTAGGATCCAGTGTCTGTAGGTCCCCAATATCTTTATTTATGAGGTCCATGATGATCCTTTCCATAGCTTTGTAGATCAAGCTAGTCAGGCTTATGGGGCGATAGTTTCCAGGATCCGTTGAGGCACCACCTTTGTGGAGAGGGACCACTGTTGCTATACGCTATTCTTTGGGTACATAATCTGTAGTAAGGCTGAGATTGAACAGTAGTTTTATGTTTGGGTTTAGCTCTTCTTGGAGTTCATGTAGGATGCAGCCCGGGACACCGTCTGGTCCCATTGATGCTGTGTTTTTTGCTTTGGAGAGGGTGGCTCTTACTTGAGCATCTGAGATGTCAGGGGGGGCAACACTCTGCTGGGATAGATATTTGCCCTTTTGGTGGGGAGGGGTGGGAGAAGTTTGCGCTGAACCTGTCAGCTAGGATGTTGGCAATGTCTGTGGGTTCGGTGTATTTTTTGTCATTTTGGACTAATTCTGAGCATATCTGGGAATTCCCACCCAGGTTCCTAAAATAACTAAAGAAAGTCTTGTGATTATCCTTAGTGTCCTGTGCAATTTTTCTCTTGAAGCTGGCCTTAGATGATTTTATGAGTGCCTGTAGTTTTTTGCTAATACTGATCAGTGATGCCTTCCCTTTTTGGGATTTTGCTCTATCATGTAGTAGCTTCCTCCTTCTATTGTATAGTTTGTTTATGGCTGGGGTCCACCAGACAGGACATCTGCCTTTGGAGGATTGGGTCTTGGTTTTATTTGGGATTGCATGATCCATGCATTCCTGAAGGTGTTCATAGAATGCATTTATAAAGGATTCTGTGATCTGGGCCGTATTTTCCACAGGCCCGGGAGCTTTGAAGGATTCCACCTCGGTTTTGAGGAGTGTGAAATTTGCTTTAGAGAAGTTTTTCACTGTGGTTTTCTGGGCAGGGGTGGGGTCGGAATGTGAATATCCAGTGAGATTAGTTTATGGTCTGATCTTACCAGTGAGGGATACACTTCTGGTCTGGAGCATAGAGTCCCCATGTTGGTGATGATCAGGTCCAGTATGTTTTCCCCTCTTGTGGGAGTGGTAACAGGTTGTTCCATAGCATTTGAGTTTATAAATTCTAGGAACCTTTGGGCTAGGGTGCTGGAGCTAGAGTAATGCTCCCAGTCTATGTTTGGGTAGTTGAAGTCGCCCAATATAATGGTGTTTGGAGAGACCTTCATATTTTCCAGTGTTCTCAGGAAGGCCGAGTGGGGTTCCTGGGTTTGGGAGGGTGGTCTGTAGCAGGCTATAAACTGGAAGGCAGTTTTACCCACTGTTAGTTGCACATGGATAGTCTCTGATGCTTCGTGCTGTGCCACCAACCTGGAGGTGTGGGTATCTTTGACGAATATTGATACTCCCCCTCCTTTTGTGGTTCTTGTCTTCATATTGTGGCATCATTCTTGGTGAGGGTAAGATGCTACTCAAGGTCAGGGTCATACCGGCCTGGGCTACATGCTCAGAGAGCTCCTCTATGTCTCTTTTCATGTAGTCAAGGGAGGTACGTCTCAGGTCATTCACACCAGCATGGACAATGACTGAGTCATATTTGTACTTGCCTTGGAGTGACCTGAGTGCTTGTGTTATGTGGCGGATCCTAGCGCCCGACAGGCAGCTCACCGTGACCTTCTCCTTGTTCAGCCTGGTCAGCGGGACGTCAGTGTGCCTGACGATAGAGTCACCTATTACAAGTGTATCAGGTGTGTTGTTTAGCCTTAAGGGCTGTGACTATTCGGCACACTGGCTTTGTGAGCTATGTGTTGCACGTGTTTTGTTTTGGGGTAGCGGTTGCTTGGGTGTCTGCTTTGGAGGTCTCTGCTGCTTAGGCAGATTTTTATTTAGAGCCTCCGAGTATTTTTTTGTGTGTTTATGTGTTTGGTTTGCTGTCGTGGTAGGTCTATGTGAGACTGGAATTGTAGTGAGTGTGGTTTCCTTCTCCTCCTGACTGGTTACGCCAGTACTGAGTTGAGAGAGCTTAGCCTCCAGTTTGGCTATATGGTTGCATCTCTCACATGTGTTGGAATTTGTTGGGAGGAGGAGAGGGTTGTCTGTGTACATGAGGCAGTTGTAACATTACCTCAAGATTCCCAGATTCACCAGCTGGACCGGAGAGGAGATTGACAACTGACCTTTGGACATGCTAGAATAGTATTGGGAATTCCTTTATAATTGAAAAAAGGGCCAATGGGGAACAAGGTACTCAAGGGAGTTTGTGAGGGTGTAGTGCTTTTAATTTTTTAGTGCTGACTTATATAATTGCTTTAGTGAGCAAGTGCCAGGTAACTTAAATGCAATGTGTTACAGGTAACTTAAATGCAAAAATGACAAACAGTAACTTTCTTTCAAGTGAAACAAGGAAATAAGTACAGTAAGCAATGCAGATATCACTAGGGATCCACAGAAGTGCTGAAAAGCCGCGTTTTAGGTTGAATTAGCTTTTCAGGGAAATAACAAGCAAACAAACAACAAGCATACAAACAAAGCTAGATTCAGCAGGCCTGGATCTAGTCTATGCTACAGCAAACAAGGTGTACCAATTACAGTTAGAAGCAGTTCAAATATGCAGGCACTATAAGCCTTTAACCAGAAATTCCCAACTCAGAAGGGCAGAGCCCAGCCTCTCCTCCCACAAGAGTGCAGACCACGAACCCTCTTAATGTAAAATAACTGGCCTGAAGCCCAAGTGCTTAAACCAGAACCAATACACTTTTAGAATAACAGACACTGAGCCCCCAATCAGCAGTTCCCAACTTAGAAAGATGTAAGCTACCTGTCTTGATACCACAGTGCAGGCCACAAACCTTCTTATGTAAAACAACTGGTCTGAAGCCCAAGTGCTTAAACTGAAAAGCTTAGAATGAGTTACACCAAGCAGTAATAAATACAATTGAGTACTTTTAAGATGATGCAAAAACAAAATAAAGTAGGAAGAAACACAAATACAGTAAAAGCAGATATATATATATATTTTTTTTGTGGAAAGAGAGAAAGGAGTAGCAGAAACTAAGCTGATTGGCCTTCTCAAATGTTCTCCCTGTACTGGGTAGAATGAGGTAATGACACTACACTGGGTGGAGGGTCCCAGATCAAATTTACACTAGGGGCGGGCAACTGCAAAGCCACCAACTATAAAAACACTATACCAACAGGGAGGGAGGGTGGGAAACAAACTGCAGAAATGTATCTCACAGCTGAAAAGCAGCAGTGAGCCTTTAAATGAAAGTTATAAACAACTAAAGGAGCCTCTAGAAAAAAGAGTTTAATGGCAACAAGTTATCAGAAATAAACAACCCAACAGTTGCTTAACAAAAGTGGACAATTTCCAGTTAATAACTCACACACAGTGAAACTAGCTAGAAAAATACACAGTACATAAAGTGCTATAAATAACAAAGAAATAAAGAACAAAAATAAACAAAAAACAGGATACTTAATGTTATATATTATAGCTCCAAGTTTGCAATGTATATCCCATATTGATCTCTTATTTATTATAGGAGATATATTTAATGAATGCATAATTTATAATATACATTTTCTTATTCATAATATAGAAGATGATCATTAACTCACGATTCCTTTCTTAAATATTATTCACAATTAAAATATTATTATTTAGGTATTTGCGATGATTTCATATGAACTTTTATATAGTAACTGAATTTATATTATAAATGGATGTTTGAACTACATGTTAGCTCTTATCATTTCCAAATCTTGGTGAAATAATTATAACACTAATTTCATATTAGAATAGTGATTACTGGAAGAATGTTTATGATAGGTAGTTTGTCTAGCTAAATGAATAAATGAGCTAGGAACAACCGTGTCCATAATTAGTAGGTTTGATACTGTAAATAGGTTTAGTATAGCAATAGCTTTATTTATGTTGTATTATATTTCCTTTTTAATAATCTTTAAAAAGGAAGTAAGTTCCATTTTATTTATATACACAAACAAAAAAAGCAGAGCACTAATTCAGTTATCAGCAAAAATATAATTCTGTCACACATAAAATATGAATATATATATATATATATATATATATATATATATATATATATATACACATATATTAAATATTTTATCTAAAATGTTAAAGGACAAAATATTGGTAATACAAGAATAGAATTAATGGAATACTTGAAGTTAAACAAAGGGAATGTTATTTTTCTACCCAAAACAGATTTAATAGAAAAGGATATTAACTTGTTGAATAATGTTGGTAATGAGATCATCTCTGCATTCTGCCTTGACAACAAAAAAGAGGTATGACTATCCTTTGGGGGAAAATGTCAGACTGCACCTAAGATTATAAATAAAGTTAATGTTGCTAATTGAATGTATTCCATTGTCCAATACTATTCAATAACAATTAGACACTCTAGTTTACTTTTACTGCATCCCTGGTGTAGGTGAAAGCACAATAAAAGAGTATTTAGAAATGCTTTAAAATGTTTGGAAAGGTAGTTTAATCTTAGCAAGAGATTTTAATTGTAGAATAGACAAATATGATTCAAGTATAAGTTACAGTGCTAAAATAGCACCTTCAGCAATGATTCTGGATAGATAGTTAACAAATAATAACCTAAAAGATCTTCTAATCAAACCAGAAAATAATACTTTAAATTGCTAGATTTTATGCATGATTTGATTTGGTGAATAAAGTTAACTTTAATAATAAATCAGTAAATATAGAGGTAGTAATAAATCTAAGGATATGTAGTATTATTATATTCAGGATTGCAGAATTCCTGACAAAGTTAAATAATTTCAGAAATATCTGAATGAACAAATTGAAAACCATCATTTAATGATAATTTAATGGTCAATAAGTGTATACCCTAGGATTCTCTTAAAGTACGTATTAATGATATGTTGGGGGAATGGCCTTGGAAAAATTAAAGAATGGGATTAGGGAATTTTATGAATTCAAGAAGAATTACAGAAAACTAAGTTATAAATTCAAAAAGGCACATCCAGTAATTTAGGCATCATTAAAAAGACAGGTGAATATCACAAAATTTGAACTCACAAAACTGAATTGGTCTTAGAGAAACTCAAGATGCATAGTTATTCAATATATCTGAGACATTTATAGATATTAGCTAATAGGGCTAACAGGAGTAAAATAATAAAAAGAAAAGCTACAATCAATAATATATTAACCCCCCTGATACACACACACTAAGAAAGAAACTTTAGACACTGAAGACATTTTATTAATTTTCAAAATGTATTATGAAAAGTTGAAAAGCAGTGGAAACAATGTTATAGAAAATATCCCTATAGAAAATTATTTGTTCAAGAACATAAGTACTAAGCTTAATAATACTTATAAATAAAACAATTCCACTAAAAGAAATTAAAGATGTGATAAAGAATTGTAAAAATAGTAAAGATCTAGGTTTAGATGAGGTAACAGCAGAAACGTATAAATGTTTTTTCTCCTAATGTCATTTATTTAATCCATGAAGCATCCCTGTTAGTAGAAAATTGAAATGTAATTCCTCTCTCTTGGAGGTACTCATTGATGACACCTATTCTTAACAAGGAAAAGAGAAAAGCCTGGTTTCTTCTTATAGTCCACTCTTCCTCGTCAGTGTGGATTACAAATTATTTATATTTATTTTAACAAAAAGATTAAGAGACATAGTCGATAATATTTTTAATAAAGATCAAACCAATTTTATTATTTATAGACTTACATATGGCAATATTAAAAGGGTATCTACAGTAATAGATTTGACTGAAAACTTGAATAAAGCTCTAATCTTAATAAGCTTGGATATTGAGACAGCATTTAATATCATTGATTGGAGTTATTATTTAAAACTCTTAAAATCTTTGGATTTCCTGAAGAATTCATTAACATTATTACTAACTTATATTTTGGTTCAAAGACATTTATTAAAATAGGACCCTTTAATTCTGAAATGTTTACTTTGAATAGATGACCTATACAGGAAAACCTCCTATCTCCTTAATGTCTGTTAAGGCAATTGAGGCAATAACCAATACCACTAGATTAAATAAAAAAAAACTAAGCAATCACTATGCTTCTAAAATTCAACTCTTTGTTAATGACATTCTTTTGACATTAGGAAATATAAATTTAATTGCTGAATTAAGTAACAAATTAATCTATTTCAGCAGGTTTCCTGTATGAAATTTAATTAAAAGAAACCAAAGCCCTCTTAGCAAAGCAACAAATAAATCTCTTACTAAAAGAAAAATATGATTATACATGGGAGAAGAAAGAAATAAAATACTTGAGAATAAAAATTCAATTATAAGTATTAATTTTAAAAGTCCTTCTGAGGTTGTCTTAGTTCTACTCAAATAAAGAAATGCAATTTGATTTACATGTGAAGATAAAGTAGTACTTATTATTGCAGTCATGATATTTAATGTCAGGGATAAAACTAATTAAAAATGGAGAAGTATTAATCTCATTCTTATGGCATTCTATTAAGCTAAATCCACTTAATGAACACAGCAGAACACAGGATGGAGGATGGAAGATCTGCACCATAATGAAAAAAAAAACACATTATTTAATTAAAAACAGAAACAATAAACATAAGGGCTTTCATCCCGGTATCTCCAGAACTTCATCAGATAAGTTATTAGGGAAAGCAAACTCAATTTAAATCCCCTGCTTAAACATTGTATCACCTCCAAATAACTAAATATTTTCGTCATCATTTCCAATTAAAGGAACAGTGCACATTTTACACCATATTGCATATTATTAACATTAAGTAGTCAGTTTAATAGCACAAGAATGTTCCTGGTTTTCACAAATAATCTGAACTAAATCCATAAAAAACACATCATAATATGAAATCTTCTTTGACTTTCTGCTGGGCTTTCGCTGTTCACTAACTACTAAGAAACAATAACTCCATTACCAGATACCATAATATCATCAGCATCTTCCAAGGACTTCAAACTTCAAGCACAGACCACATGACCAGTCTAAAATCCTACACCACATTCCTGGAATCAGTTACTTTTTTAAGACTTTTATCGTGCTACATTTTCAGACACTCAAAGAGTAATGCCATAGCTAGACACAGTAAATTAAGTTGGAAAATACTTTATTAAGCAAGCAGTAAGCAATAAACTTCACACCATGCAAGAATTACACACTGAACACAGGCTTGAGCTTCCTGTCTGTAAGCTGCATTACATTTTAAAAGGTTAAATATACATACATTTATACATACAAACATATATACATAGGCTATATGAAGTATGCAGAATACCACACTGTCTTTATCTGCTTGGGAGAACTAACTACTCTGAATATTAATTATAACAATGTTTCTTCTTTCTTGATGTTTTCTTCCTCTTCTCAAGTTTTTCTCATAGTACTCTCATGATGTTATACATACGAGAGAGAGTGTTTAATTTAATAACTCACAGTACTTGTTCAGTAATAACAATCTTTATATAATTCTCGCACATTCTTCCATGGTGCTTCCCTTTAATTATTCCAATGATTCTTACTGCAGTGGCTTTTCATGATAGTGAAAACCTCTGCTGCAACCTCTCTAAGCTAAGTGGAAAGGTTTTACAAAAATAGTTAATGTGACATGTACAAGTTAGTTGGATCTATTTTGGGCAATACTATATACAGATAACTACTATAGTTGCATACTATTTTCTGCACAGTACAATGCAGATTTGTGGAAGGCAAGCATTTGAAACTTCTAGAAATGGTATCCCTGCACAGAAAAAGTCCTTTACTTTGTTTTGAAGTTACAACCTAAACTACTATCAATTAACAAGCTGCAGCCTATCATTTTGATAAATACATAGAAAAGTAGTCAATTAATCATGTGCTCTGCTCCATTTAGAATACTGCAACATAATGCCACATCAGGTGTTGCATTGTCAATAGCCATTTCACAATGCAGTCCAAACAAACATTATAGTCTATAGTTATATCCCTTAGATCAAATACATGAACCATACTGTTTTTTCTTTGCCAGGCAGTAAACACTCAGAATGCCAAACCTAGAAGGTAACTGGCACACTGTCATAGCAGAGAAGAGTGTAAAAGTGACTAGATTTTTATTTCTTTTGCCTCTGTTACAAGTTATTTTGAACTTCTGTCTCAGTCCCTCACATCATCCTTCAACCACTAGAGACAACAGAGAATTCTTCAAATCATTCTGTAAATAAATAAAAAAAAAATATTGATGTTATTATATCTTGCCTGGTAGTCATTTTATGATCCTATTAAATAACTGCATACAGTTTTTATTTACTTCCATGAGCCATAAAAAACAATGAACAATAAGCTAGTCATGCTGTTGCTATACTTTTGCGCTTATTTTCATGTTCCAAAGCCACTTTTTTTCTTTATTGCATTCTGCATTTAAGTCAGAAAGTCAAAGTCAAAAGTAACTTTATTGTCATTTAGAGCTACGCAAGTGTGGATTAAATGAGATTCCATGCAATCAACTCATCATGGGACAGACAAAAAAGAAATCACATACATAGAAAGACATAATTTAAAACAACATATAATATTACCGTCTTATAAATCAACTCTACACTTAAGTATATATTCCCAGAAACTCACGCTTGTTAAGATACTATAAATATGCATCTAGCAGCAAATCAGGTAATAGTATTGCAGAAGAACCATGTACTACATTATAGGTGAATAAGCACATAGCAGTATCAGGTGAAGAAAAAAATGTTGCACCTGGGTTAGTAGTATAAATTACAGTGGTTGGCTGGGCTTAATAAATAATAGATAAAATAATATTGCACAGTGAATGGGAAGTCCCAACTTCCTGTCCTGTCAGTGATCAGACCTAATGTTGGAATTGGATAAAAACTGTCTTTGAATCTAGTTGTCCACTGTTTGCAGGATGAGTTACATCATTTAGTATTTTGGTGGCTCTCTTTAGGCTCCTTGATGTATAAAGATCCTGGATTGTGAGCAGACTAATGCCAGTTATCCTCTCGGCAACTCTCACCACTCTCTGCAGTGATTTCTTGTCTGTGACAGGATTTTAGGATGCTTTTAATTACTGCTCTGTAGAAGGTAGAAAGTGATGACAATGATAGTTTCTCCTTTTTGAGTCTTCTCAAAAAGTGGAGACTGCAGGTGTTCCCTGATGAAGAGCCACCATCTCACTGTTGATCAGGATAATCTCTTTTGTTTTACTTACATTCAGGTCAAGGTTGTTTCTTGCACACCAGACAATCAGTGTGCTAACCCTTTCTCTGTATACACTCTCGTCCTCTCTCCTAATGAGACCCATGACTGTAGTGTCATCAGCAAATTTGATGATATGATTTGTACTGAAGTTTGCTGTGCAGTCATGGGTTAAGATAGCAAATAACAGGGGTCTGAGAACACTGCCCTGAGGAATACCTGTGTTGAGGCTTATGTTCCTAAAGGTATTCTTGCCCACACAAACCTTCTGTGGCCTGTTAATCAAAAAGTCCAGGATTCAGTTGCATAGGTGTTTGCTGAAGCCCAGCTGTACTAGCTTACTGATCAATTGCATAGGGACAACTGTGTTAAATGCTGAGCTAAAGTTGATGAATAGCATTCTCACATAGCTGTCCTTGGTCTCCTGATGCTCAAGAGCAAGATGCAATGTGACTGCTATTGCATCAGCCATGGATCTGTTTTCTGTTGATGGTAGTTCCGCAGACAGGTGTTTCTTGACTAGCCTCTCAAAGCATTTCATACCTGTGGATGTTAGTGCAACAGGCCTGAAGTCATTCAAGCTAGAGGGTGAGGCTTTTTGGGTAGAGGGATGCTATTTGTTACTTTGTAACATGAAGAGACCTTTGTTAGGACAAGTGAGGTGTTAAATATATTCATGAGTACTGTACATAGTTGGTCTGCACAGCTCTTTAACACCTTACCCAAGATATGATCTGGACCAGCTGTCTTTTTGGGATTGACTTTCTGTAGCACCCTTTTTACTTCCACCAAGCTAAGGCTGAGTACTTCATCATACTGCTCTGTGTGCAACCTTAGCACAGTTGTGGTGTTCCTCTCCTCAAATCTTCCAAAAAAGGTATTCAGCCTGTTTAGGAAGTCAGTGTTATCATCACATTGTGCAGCATTCATTTTAATAGTCTGCAATTTGTTATATACTCTTCCATAACGATCTGGTATCCTTCATGTCCTCGAAGTGGTTTAGAACCGTCCTCCCATATTCCTTCTTAGCCTCTTTTATGCCTTTCTTCAGGTTTGCCCTTGCCACACATACGGCTTCCCTGTCACTTGGAATAGAATGAGGCACCAAAGTTACATGCTGAAACTATCCACAGTAACTTTATTTAGAGAAGAACAGTAGGTGAGCACTTTCACAACTCAGTGTTGCTTCATCAGACAATGTTAATGCAGACCATGCTTGGTTAAATACTTAAGCAATCAGTGTGGTTTCAACCATTTAAAGCAATACAGTCAAATAATTTAACAATTAAAACTATTAGTACAAGCTAATGCAAACTATGTATTTAAAACCAACCTTAAAGTACATGACTCTATAAAAATCATCATTATTGACCATAATATATGTAAAAGTATAAAAAAATATATAATATAAAATATAAAATCTTAAATATATATATATATATATATATATATATATATATATATATATATAGATGAACCATAGTACCACATTAAAACCTAGAAATTAATGTTTAAGATGTCGGATATCTATCTGCATTCAGCTTGATAATCCATTTCTGTTCTAACTCTTTATAGTTTTCTATGTCCCCACCTCTATTTGTCCTTAATACTTGTTGTAAAACCAAAAAGTTGAAGCAGTGGGTACTGTTTGTATTTAAAATATGATTTCCTAGGGCATTAGATTGTTTCATATATCCCTTGCATGTTCTAATATTCTATCTTTGAAAGTTCTGTTTGTTTAGTAAATAACATCTGTACTCTTACAATCATAGTATTTCTTAGTATATAACCTAAAATGTTTCATCGGATGAATATACTCATTTTTAATATAAATGTACTGACAGGCTGCACAATTCCTGCATGGAAAAGTGCCTTGTCTGTTCTAAAACTTGGTGTGTCACCGATCATCGGGACAAGGTTTGGTATTTCCTGTAATAAGTGCCAGTTCTTCTTAATGATATTTATTCCTATAAATGTCTCTATTACCAGACGTTCTCATATCAGTTTCTTGAGAGCTCATGTAAGGCTTACATCTTGTTGATCTAACTTTCCATGCCTCTGCTATCACATTCATGATTTCTGAACTTGAGCAGCCTCTTTGCTCAAATTCACTGTGTAATTTATCCAGTGCCTCTTCATCATTGTTATGTAGGCGTAAAGTTCTAAAAACTTGTCCTTTAAGAACATTTCTAGAAATGTGTCTCGGGTGCATGCTAGATTTATGAAGACAGGCATTGGTCCTGGTAGATTTGTAGTGACTACTAGTTGTCAGCTGTTTTAAATTAGTTTTACTTACACTTGCATTTGGAAAGTCAATGGAGGTGTCAGAAGATCTAAAAGAAAATTTCAAAAAATCTGTTGTACTATGTAAATAATCTACAAAGTTGCTGATATTGGAACCATGTCCTCTCCACAAAATAAAAACATCATCCACAAAACGTACATACCAAAGAATACAATCATAGTAAGGATTCAAGATCGATAAAACATACTCTTCTTCCCATCTTACTAATGATAGATTGGCGTAGCTGTTGGCACATGACGTGCCCATTGCTACGCCATTCATCTGTAGAAAGAACTCATCTTGGAAAGTAACAACATTATTTTCAAGTATAATCTCTAGTAGGCTATAGACTAACAAAATCTTATTTGGTATAAGCTTCCTATCTGTGTTAAGGAACTCTCTTACTTTATCAATTCCCCAAGCATTCGGAATGCTCGTAAAAAGGGATTCAATATCCATAGTAAGGAATACAAATGCTTCATCATCATTAATAGTTTCCATTCTATCATGTAGATGCTGTAAAAACATGTTTGTATCTCTAAGAATAGTATGACAGCTATTTAAGAACTCATGTAAAATACCCTGTACATAAATCGATAAGGGCTCAGTGCACCAACCTGCTCCTGATACAATGGGACGCATAAGAGGGGCAGTGATGTGTTTATGGATTTAGGGTAGGACATATATTCTAGGAATTAAAGGTTTCTGTACCAAAAAATAATTAAACAGAGGTTCATTAATTAATCCCGTAATCAGTAGATCAAATACTAAAAAAGACACCTTGTCAATAATGACAGTTACAGCTGCTTTAGTTAATATCTGGTAGATATGGTTATCTAATAACAAGGCATTCATCTGACTAATATACAAATCTTTATCCATTAAAACAATTTTACCACCTTTGTCAGCCTGCTTTATAACAAGGGAATTCAGATTCTGTAGCATTCAAATTATTAGCGCGAAAACCGGAAGTGGAAGGCTGTGTTCCAATGTTTAGTGTCCTACTACTCTCTGCATTCGTAGTGGCAGGATTCTGAGTGGTGGTTCTATTTATAGAGTCCCTTGGCCATGAGAATACATTATTATTTTTAAAGTCGAGTTTGTCTCTGTTCAATTTATTTAGTTTAATATTTTGAAGCTTCCTTTCATAAGCGCTAATATTTTCATGTAACTGGCCCATTTTATTCAAAGTAATGGCAGTTGAAAAAGTTTCAGATATCCTGTTTTCTAGAGTTACAATTTCTGTTTTTAATTCAGTTTCAAGTGGTGAAAAAAACTCTATAGGAAGCTCCATATATTTGGAACTAAAGGACAAATTCAATTCTTGCCACTTACATAACAGTTCAGGATATACATTTCCATATGTGGGCATATTTAGTATGCGTAAACCACGAGGAATTACTTTTGCTTCCAATGAAGCTTGCAAATGCAGTCTCTGCCATTGTAGTCTTTTATATTTATATAGAAGGTTTTCCAACCCCCTATATTGCACCTGAAATTCAAGCATCTCTTCCATGCCAGAAGCAATGTCCATTGCACTTGCCTGTACCTCAGTATTTAGTAGTGGATTTACTGGGACATCCAAGAGTTTCAGGAATCGACTGTGCTCATTCAGTAATCCTTGGTTAATGCCCATATCCATCTTTTTCAAAAACACAGTGTGTCCCTGGCCGAATAAAACAGAAACAGAAAAACAAATCTCAAACGGCTACAGGTACACTGAGGTGCCAAAACTGCAACAATAAGAATAGAACGAGGTACCAAAGTTACACACAAACTATCCGCAGTAACTTTATTTAGAGAAGAACAGTAGGTGAGCGTTTCACAACTCAGTGTTGCTTCATCAGACAATGTTAATGCAGACCATGCTTGGTTAAATACTTAAGCAATCAGTGTGGTTACAACCATTTAAAGCAATACAGTCAAATAATTTAACAATTAAAACTATTAGTACAAGCTTATGCTAACTGTGTATTTAAAACCAACCTTAAAGTACATGTCTCTCTATAAAAATCATTATTGACCATAATATATGTAAAAGTATAAAACATATATATAATATAAAAATGTCCTATATAAAATCTTAAATATATATATATTTAAAATTCAAAAGCTTGATGAACCATAGTACCACATTAAAACCTAGAAATTAATGTTTAAGATGTCTTGCTTTAAGGCAAGGGAATAGTGAAGTACAGCCATTTAAGCCCGGATATCTATCTGAATTCAGCTTGATAATCCATTTCTGTTCTAACTCTTCCGTATAGTTTTCTATGTCCCCACCTCTATTTGTCCTTAATACTTGTTGTAAAACCAAAAATTTGAAGCAGTGGGTACTGTTTGTATTTAAAATATGATTTGCTAGGGCATTAGACTGTTTCAAATTTCGTATATCCCTTGCATGTTCTAATATTCTATCTTTGAAAGTTCTGTTTGTTTTTCCTACGTAATAGGCATGACATGCTTGACAAAAATGAAAGTAAATAACATCTGTACTCTTACAATCATAGTATTTCTTAGTATATAACCTAAAATGTTTCATCGGATGAATATACTCATTTTTAATATAAATGTACTGACAGGCTGCGCAATTCCTGCATGGAAAAGTGCCTTGTCTGTTGGAGAGGTTTTTTTCTATGGGGTTGGTTTTCTTTATTACTAAGATGTTGCTTCAATGACACATTGTTCTTAAAACTAAAACTTGGTGTGTCACCGATCATGGGGACAAGGTCTGGTATTTCCTGTAATAAGTGCCAGTTCTTCTTAATGATATCTGTATACTTATTGATATCACTTGCAAATCGAAAAACTACTCTAAATTTATTCCTATAAATGTCTCTATTACCAGACGTTCTCATATCAGTTTCTTGAGAGCTCATGTAAGGCTTATATCTTGTTGATCTAACTTTCCATGCCTCTGTTATCACATTCATGATTTCTGAACTTGAGTAGCCTCTTTGCTCAAATTCACTGTGTAATTTATCCAGTGCCCCTGCAGCCTCTTCATCATTGTTATGTAGGCGTAAAGTTCTAAAAACTTGTCCTTTAAGAACATTTCTAGAAATGTGTCTCGGGTGCATGCTAGATTTATGAAGACAGGCATTGGTCCTGGTAGGTTTGTAGTGAATACTAGTTTTCAGCTGTTTTAAATTAGTTTTAGTTACACTTGCATCTAGAAAGTCAATGGAGGTGTCAGAAGATGTAAAAGAAAATTTCAAAAAATCTGTTGTACTATGTAAATAATCTACAAAATTGCTGATATTGGAACCATGTCCTCTCCACAAAATAAAAACATCATCCACAAAACGTACATACCAAAGGATACAATCATAGTAAGGATTCAAGATCGATAAAACATACTCTTCTTCCCATCTTACTAATAATAGATTGGCGTAGCTGTTGGCACATGACGTGCCCATTGCTACGCCATTCATCTGTAGAAAGAACTCATCTTGGAAAGTAACAACATTATTTTCAAGTATAATCTCTAGTAGGCTACAGACTAACAAAATCTTATTTGGTATAAGCTTCCTATCTGTGTTAAGGAACTCTCTTACTTTATCAATTCCCCATGCATTCGGAATGCTCGTAAAAAGGGATTCAATAACCATAGTAAGGAATACAAATGCTTCATCATCATTAATAGTTTCCATTCTATCATGTAGATGATGTAAACACATGTTTGTATCTCTAAGAATAGTATGACAGCTATTTAAGAACTCATGTAAAATACCCTGTACATAAATCGATAAGGGCTCAGTGCACCAACCTGCGCCTGATACAATGGGACGCATAAGAGGGGCAGTGATGTGTTTATGGATTTAGGGTAGGACATATATTCTAGGAATTAAAGGTTTCTGTACCAAAAAATAATTAAACAGAGGTTCATTAATTAATCCCGTAATCAGTAGATCAAATACTAAAAAAGACACCTTGTCAATAATGACAGTTACAGCTGCTTTAGTTAATATCTGGTAGATATGGTTATCTAATAACAAGGCATTCATCTGACTAATATACAAATCTTTATCCATTAAAACAATTTTACCACCTTTGTCAGCCTGCTTTGTAACAAGGGAATTCAGATTCTGTAGCATTCAAATTATTAGCACGAAAACCGGAAGTGGAAGGCTGTGTTCCAATGTTTAGTGTCCTACTACTCTCTGCATTCGTAGTGGCAGGATTCTGAGTGGTGGTTCTATTTATAGAGTCCCTTGGCCATGAGAATACATTATTATTTTTAAAGTCGAGTTTGTCTCTGTTCAATTTATTTAGTTTAATATTTTGAAGCTTCCTTTCATAAGCGCTAATATTTTCATGTAACTGGCCCATTTTATTCAAAGTAATGGCAGTAGAAAAAGTTTCAGATATCCTGTTTTTTAGAGTTACAATTTCTGTTTTTAATTCAGTCTCAAGTGGTGAAAAAAACTCTATAAGAAGCTCCATATATTTGGAACTAAAGGACAAATTCAATTCTTGCCACTTACATAACAGTTCAGGATATACATTTCCATATGTGGGCATATTTAGTATGCGTAAACCACGAGGAATTACTTTTGCTTCCAATGAAGCTTGCAAATGCAGTCTCTGCCATTGTAGTCTTTTATATTTATATAGAAGGTTTTCCAACCCCCTATATTGCACCTGAAATTCAAGCATCTCTTCCATGCCAGAAGCAATGTCCATTGCACTTGCCTGTACCTCAGTATTTAGTAGTGGATTTACTGGGACATCCAAGAGTTTCAGGAATCGATTGTGCTCATTCAATAATCCTTGATTAATGTCCATATCCATATTTTTCAAAAACACAGTGTGTCCCTGGCCGAATAAAACAGAAACAGAAAAACAAATCTCAAACGGCTACAGGTACACCGAGGTGCCAAAACTGCAACAATAAGAATAGAATGAGGCACCAAAGTTACACACAAACTATCCGCAGTAACTTTATTTAGAGAAGAACAGTAGGTGAGCGTTTCACAACTCAGTGTTGCTTCATCAGACAATGTTAATGCAGACCATGCTTGGTTAAATACTTAAGCAATCAGTGTGGTTTCAACCATTTAAAGCAATACAGTCAAATAATTTAACAATTAAAACTATTAGTACAAGCTTATGCTAACTGTGTATTTAAAACCAACCTTAAAGTACATGTCTCTCTATAAAAATCATCATTATTGACCATAATATATGTAAAAGTATAAAAAATATATATAATATAAAAATGTCCTATATAAAATCTTAAATATATATATATATTTAAAATTCAAAAGCTTGATGAACCATAGTACCACATTAAAACCTAGAAATTAATGTTTAAGATGTCTTGCTTTAAGGCAAGGGACTAGTGAAGTACAGCCATTTAAGCCCGGATATCTATCTGCATTCAGCTTGATAATCCATTTCTGTTCTAACTCTTCCGTTTAGTTTTCTATGTCCCCACCTCTATTTGTCCTTAATACTTGTTGTAAAACCAAAAATTTGAAGCAGTGAGTACTGTTTGTATTTAAAATATGATTTGCTAGGGCATTAGACTGTTTCAAATTTCGTATATCCCTTGCATGTTCTAATATTCTTATTGTTGCAGTTTTGGCACCTCAGTGTACCTGTAGCCGTTTGAGATTTGTTTTTCTCTTTCCCTGTCACTTGCCCTGAATGCTGAATTTCGTGCCTTCAAAAGATCATAGACCTTACTTGTAAGCCATGGCTTTTGGTTAACTCTTGTGATGATGCTTCTGATCTCTGTGTCATCATCAACACATTTTGTGATGTAAGCCATTGCTGCTTCGGTATATTCATCTAGGTTGATGTGCTGGTCAGTTGTGGCTGCCTCCTTGAAAATGCTCCAGTTAGTATACTCAAAACAATCCTGGAGAGCTAATAATGCTCCCTCAGGCCAGATCCTAATCTGTTTCACTGTGGGTTTCTTCCTGACCAGAGCAGGTTTATAAGCAGGCACCAGCATGACAGAAAGATGATCTGAGCTGCCAAGGTGTGGATGCCGCACTGCTTTCTAGGCTTGCTTTATATTGGTGTACACTTTATCCAAGGTACTACCCCTTGATGGAAAGTTTACATGCTGGTAGTAATGGGGGAGTACTGACTTTAGATCAGCCTGATTAAAATCACTGGCTATCACAACAGCAAACTCAAGAGTGTTTATTCTGCATGTTACAGTGCCTCATTTGTGTTAGCAGTAGGTGGGATATACACCACTGTTATGCAGATTCCATTTAGGTCTCTAGGAATGTAAAAAGGTCTACATTTTATAGACAGAAACCCCCAGATTCTCAGAACAGTGAGACATAATGACCACACAGTTACTGCACCATCTGTTAGTAACATAAATGCAGACTCCTCCTTCCCTAGCATTTTCACACAGTGCTTGGCTTCTGTCTGCACAATACAATGTGAAACTCTCTAAATTAACTGCATTGTCACTGATATTGCTGTGTAACCATGTCTCAGTAATCACAATTAAACAAATGTCTCTCACCTTGTTCTTTGAAGAGAGTTCCATCCTTACATAGTCCATCTTGTCAAGAGTAAGCACATTTGTAAGCAGTATTGAGGGCAGTGCAGGTCTGTGAGGGTTTGCCTTTAGTTTAGCAGCAGTACCAGCCCTACATCCTCTTTTTTCTTGTTCTTTTACATCCCTTCCTTTTCTTAAATATCCAGCCTGTTCCAGCACCTCCAATCTCATGTTTCAGGCACTTTTGAGCATGCAGGGTTAAGATCCTTAACTCATAGAGATCTGAGACTGTAGTAGGCCTCACAGACTCTGCAGATAATAGAACAGCAGTCCTGCAGCATTGCAATGAAGTATGCTTGATTTCCAGCAATTTCTGCCTACTGTAAACTCCCATATTTTCATTTAAGAGCGTAGAACCAGGTTTTCTTGTATTTTTGAGTGAAAAAGGAGAAAAATGAAGCATTTTTGCCTAACGAGCTGATGCAGATGCTTGATGGAAAGACAATCTCAAAGTGAAATTTTGGGCCTCTTATTTGAAGTAATTCTTGATAAATCCTTCCTGTAACATTCTAATCTTTAATGTCTTTGATCAACATTCATCCATTGCTGTCAGAAACTAAGCTAGTTTTCAGCATTTCTGAATCAGAGTCATTTTCAAAATAGACTCTTCTTTTCTTGTAATCTTTATTTCTTGACAGGCTTTCCAAGTAGTATGATGATTTGATCTTTCAACACAAATGTCTCAGATCTCACCAAAAATATTATGAAGTTATTTGGCAGCTATCACCAGTCCTCGCCAAATATTTGGGCACTATCTTTCAGTTTTAATATGGTATGCCTACGATCCAGTCCATGTCACCATCTATGTCTTTATATATATATATATATATATATATATATATATATATATATATATATATATATATATACTACAAAATATACCCCTTTTTCTTTCTTTGAGGCTTCAGTCAGTTGGACATTGTTTTGATGAGTATAAACAAAGAAAATAGCATCAGGCAATAAAACAACCAGAGCAAAAAGAAGCAAACGAGAAAAAACACCTTAGCACTGGATGTAACACAGCATAATATCCAATTTATTATAAGTAAGCACTTTCAAGGGTTCACCTCTTCATCAGACATAAAGAGGTGATGAAGAGGTGAACCCTTGAAAGCGCTTACTTACAATAAATTGGATATTCTGCTGTGTTGCATCTAGTGCTAGTGTTTTTTTCTCATTGTTTTGATGAGCTTGTCTTCTTGAGCAATGTGTCATTAGGCATTTTCAAGTTTGCCTTCAAGATGATACACTGCTTCCACAAAGCCTTATTTTCCTGTTGTGAGGCCAGCATGACAGCAATCTTAGAGTATCCCATAGATTTCAGTGGGTCTTTTATATTATTTCTGAATAAATTATTCCAACTTACTGCTAATCTTCTGAATTTTTGCCAGAATGTGTTCCAACTTCCAACAATTGCTTCATGATGTTACTGGATACAAATATGTCCCAAATTTCATTAAGGGCTGCAGCTTCCATCTCCCTATTTCCCATGTAGATGAATAACTCTTCCATTATTTCAGCAGCTTTTGATGCAATTACTTGCTGTTTTTTGTTTCAGTTTCTTACCAATTGTTTCAATGAGTTGTCAAGTTTCAAGTTATCACACTGGTTAATATCTACTGAAGTTTGATAAAACTAACACCAAGTTTTTGCCAGATTAGACTAATTTATTTTAGGACTAACCAAGAGAACCAGCTACATCTCACAGAAAACGAAATAATGCATATATTTTGAAAACTGTATAACACACTTGTAAAAAACATGAGATTGCTAATGCTACTTTTTTTTTAACTGAAAAGGCATGTATTCAGTGTATATAGAAGATGCGGTGACATGACTTACATTCTAACATGCTCTGTATTAATGGCTTGATAATCATTCATTAAATCATTAACATGTAGAATGGATGCTTTCTCAGAAAGGAATATAGTGGGAAAATGGTGGAGAGTGAGTGAAGGCCCACTGTGGGCTTGCCCATCATGGAGGGAGAATATCCAGCCCTTACACAAGAGTGTGGATGTCTATAATGCAGCATATGGCCTCGAAGTGATAACTATACTGCACATTTGTTGGGGGTCAATAGACATACATGTATAATGCATCATGTATCACTGTGGTCAAGAAAAGATTTTGAAAATCATAATTACTGAGCGGTTAGGCTTGGGCAGATTAGACCTGCCATCATTCATAGGTCAGCTTACTTCTAGTATCTGTTTCTTACCTTTGAGGGGAAACAAATGGCCTAGGAGATCTCATACTAACGGGCTAATGAATGGGCCTTAGGAATTTTGCTTTGATCTAGGAATAAATGAGCTATATTCTGCCTTGAGTAGAAATGAATGTCTTAGTTTGCTGAAAGGGGCCTTGAAAATGGTCATTCTGTATGAAAAAAAAAGAACTATGGCAAACATGAAAAATACATGCTTCATGTTGTATTCTTATTTTTAAATATATTGTCTAGGATATAAATATATAAAAACATAATATAACCAGGCATTCATTTAATTTGTAGTACTAAGCTTACCACTAGTTCAAATATGTAAACCTTATCAAGAAGGGTTGGAGTTACAATGGCTTATCATAATTAGCTCTTGGAGTTATTAAAATAAAAGTGATCTCTGGCTATGAATATGTTCTTAATGATTATTTGTCCCCTTACATCCACAAGTGGATAATGAAACTGCAAAATAAATGAAAAATCTTTTTCAGAGATTCCAGACGTAAAGTAGAGAATAGGAGTATTAAATAAGACATGTTAGTGATAAAAAATCTCCTTCATTCCTTTCTGGTGGTGTAGGATGGAAAGTATAGACATGATTTAACTGGAAACAATGCATATTGACAGCTCTACAAACATACAGTAAATGATGCAGCAGATTGCAAATATCTTTTTGATTCACTGGTGTTGCAACATCTGTACCCTGTATTTCTCATTGTGGCAACATCTATAATTGCATTTTGGAGCTGTTTATCTCCTGTATTTTAAATGACAGTTTCAAAAAGCACTTCATCATATCAAAGCTATCTGGTGCTATACATTCTGTAACAAAATGCATAATATATAAGGAATTTATATTTCTTGGATTCTGAGAACACATCTGTCACATTTCACTAGTCAGAACAGAGGGAGAAGCTTCCAGATCTTTCAGTCCTTTAGACTTTGCCAATAATGGGAGGCTGAAAACAGGCAGACAGTTTGGACTTTGGATGCTGTACCTTCCTGTCATCTCAGACTGTGACACCATTTTACTCTAGAGATCAAAGTGGTTATACTGAATTACGTTCTTCTGTGAAATACAGCCTGTGCAGTACAGGCTGTACCAGCCTAGCTAAAAGAATAAAAATATCATTATACACAGCTGTGCTACTTAGGATAAGCAAATGTTGCACTAGATACTTTTAATCCTCTTCACATAAAAATTCATAGCACGCTTCTTTATAATTCATAACAAATGTTTAAGAAAGGAGCACTTTTTTATTTTTCTGAATAGATTATACATACTAGACACATGTAGCTAGTGATAAGGAATTGCTTTATTGCTCTAATTCAGCTATTTTAATGATTTGTGCACAATTAAATAGGTCTAATACAATACAAGAAATCAGTAAACTAATGAGAAAGGCTAAATGTTGTTGTCCTTCAGCTTTTCCCGGTTAGGCGTCGCCACAGCGGAACTCCGGTCCGCTAATGATTGGCAGTAGATTTTCACAAACGCGAGGTGCCAGCTCGATGTTCAACCTTCAACGAAGGCACGCTCATTTAGCTAAATAAGAGGGCAAAAATGGCAGCACTGTGTTTAAATCATAGTAGTTGAGAAATATGTTGCTGTGTTCCACAACACAGGTGTTATGATCATGATCCTTTAGAAGTAGTGAGACAGACAATAGTCACCCAAGTGCAAAATCTGCTATAGTGCCTTTCAGACAATATGTTTGCAGACAATTCACCAGCTGGCCAATGTGCATTACCTTCTGCTAAAGTGTCAGCTGACCCCTTGGTTTTTCAAATGAGATGCTATGAGAAATCTCTTACACCAAAGTATCAGCAGGGGTCAGCTCCAGTTGTTACTTCTCTCAAGAGATTGACAAAGGCCAGCTTTCTTGACAGATTATGCGCCTCCATGTAAATAGTTGTTACTGCGTGACAGGCAGGAGTGTGCTTCCTAGTATCTGACTTTACTAAGTAATGCTGCATTATTAGGATGCATTGGGCTGAAGCATAGATATGAATGAAATGCACATTCTTTCCTTCATAGGTTTCAGCATATTACTGCCTTAGTATACTTGTATAACTTCTGGATTAACTAATTCCTGAAACCTAACATGTGCATGTCTAAATCACAGCTAATTAGATCTTTGTAATAAAAAGAATGCAAGATTCTGGGCTGTCATACTGACCTCTTGTATAACTGAAGGAAAACGACCCATAGTGAAATAAGAATTCTGTTGATCTGTTAAACCACAATCCCACCAGTTCAGCAACATGATAAATAAACTGAAGATGAGTTCATTGAAACTGAATAAAAACTCTGAATATAAAAACAATGATGTTTTACATACTGGATGACAGCTGCAGAGTTTGGTGAGTCAGTTTATTTCTTAGAATCTTTGGGTCCATATCTTTCCTGAAGATCATGACAAGAGCACTATTTAAAATAATATTAGTGGTATGGTTAGCACTAACCAGATCTCACAAGATCTCACATCACAAGTTATGTGTCAAGATAAGTGCATCTGATCAGTTCCAGAATTTGTTCTGTATCATATCTTAAAGTAACAAAGTAATATAAGTTACATTTCTGTGACACTGGATAAGAAAAAATAAAGTAAGTTAACTGGCAGCTTAGTACAGACAATTAAGACTGTGAGCTGCTTATGAACTTTTTCCTGTAGCATGCCATTTTGAGTCAATTATTGTTTAACCCTGAGCCTAACCAAAAGAAAACCTGGATCATCCCTGTATAAAGATATTGTGGCCTTACAAAGCATAGAAAGTAGGTGCACCCCTGCTATTTAGTTTGTGTGCTAACCTGCTTGCTAAGCCTTTTTTGTAACCTGTGGCCTTAGAAGACAGGGATTCTAATACAGAAATGAAAATATCAGCCTCTGCTTACAATATTATATTGCCCAGCAGCAAATCATACTATGTCATGCTATGATAAAAGCATTCATTATCATTATAAATATATTAAGTACATATGTATGTGTATATGTATATGTATATGCATATACACAAATATAAAAATATATATTTTATATATATATATATATATATATATATATATATATATATATATATATATATAAATAACAAAGTTCAAAATGATGAACATTAAGCCTACTAATGCAAATCATCAGAAATAACCATTACTGACTATGGGTAGTACTCATCAAGGCTAACATGGAAAATAATACCATGTTAGACTTCTTAACACCGTTTTCCCGCACTAAACCCTATTCCCTATTCAGGAGCAGGGCTTAGTTTCCATGGCATGGCGCTGCACTCACCAAGGGCTGAAAACCTGTGGTGGCATGCAAATGAAGTGCACGCCTACCAGCCCACTGTTATCTAGTAGCAACCTGGTGTGAGTCCGTGTTAGCTCCGTGTTATGTTTAGGGAAATTTTTCCCATACATGAGCTAACATGGGAGTTGAGCAAGGTGAAAGCCATTAAAAGATGGCTTTCCTTAATTATATTTAAATTCTACTTTGCACGAAGCAGCACGGAACTTAAACTCCTGCAAAGAAGCTTATTTAAAAAAATATATATTTTTTATTAAAATATTAAACTGTTAACAAGGAAAAGTCCTCTTTAATGTGTAAGATCCATGTTATCCTCCTCCTACACAGCTGGAGCCATGTTGTATCCATGTAAATAGCACGGAGTGGGCGTGGTGGGCAGCAGATGTACCTGAATTGATCTGCAGGTGCAGAAAACAGTGCTGCACCACCATGTAAGCTAACATGGTGGTAAGCAGCCATAAGGGGAGTATGGGCAAATGTTATTTTATTTTTACTGGTTTTATTCTAGACAAAGGCAATGCAAAATAGGGAAAAAGGCCAGAAATAGGAACAGTTTCTAAATATTGCCCTTACAAACTTAGAAAGTTGATAGAATGACAGGTTTTGCATTAGCAAGGATATTCAGGAAGAGTATGTGGCCTGAAACTGACATGCTAATATTTGATATAGTGATATATATATATATATATATATATATATATATATATATATATATATATATTTATAAATGTAAAATGGTTGTATGTTTTTACCCAATGTATTTGAAGTTTAAGCATAGCTGAGTGGGTTTTGGTGGGTGCTTAAAACTCTATGAAGAGTTATATAGAAATGTATAGGTGAAACTTTCACTGGCAATTTAGCTCAGTGGTTAGAGTTTCAGCTGTGGATGCAGTAGGTGCATGGTTTGAATACCAAGACATGCAATCTTGCTTTTACATGGGAAAGCATTGTTACATTATTTTTTTATTTTTAATGATGTAGTAATTGATATTTGTTAACCAGCTGGCCAACCATCCAGTGTCAGTGGATATGTGATGTGAAATCCCCCATGTAAACACAAGTGTCCCAGACAGTACAGTCACACTTCAAAGTGATGTAATCAAAGTACATAGTGGGGACGTCATGTAAAGTAAAATGAGTAATTAATGTCCAGTTCATTAATTTTCTTTAAATGAAACATGAGCAATGCTTAGCAGTGCTAAGCTCTGCTTATCTGGTTTGAGCATTACTAAGAAGTATAATTCTAAGCAGCGTTCAGCCTAGTTAAGTGGATTTGAGCAGTGCTTAGCACTGCTCAGCATTTCTGAAACCAGCTAAGCACAGTTAAGCAAGTGGGTATATCTGAGGCTGCTTAGCTATGCATAGCTGGTTTCAGAAATGCTGAGCATGTTCGTGTCCGGGGGAGGGCCCTTTCTACTCAGCAATGTTCACACTAGCTGCAACAGTTTTAAAGGCCTAAAACCAGAGGAAAAAATGAAAAAAAAAATAAAATGAAAGGAAATACCAGATGAAAGGCAATCAACTAGAAATGACTAATAAGGCCTCTGCCACTCACAGTGGCCCATTCAAACCCCTCAATAATGTAGCTGGCATGTTGAATGTATGACAGTCAGCTAATCACAAAGGCAGCATCTGCAGCACACCAGTATAAAGTATGCAATCACCCTTCAATCTGATTTTCTCACATAGCACCACTGGAGTACACATTTGGGAATTTTAACTGACAAAATGATAGAGGCTGCTGGTGCTTTGCTACATCTCTATATGCTAGATACTGAGGGCACTGATGACAATGATGCTGACAACTGGCCTAGACTGAGGAGAAGAGTGTTCAGACTCAGGGTACCTTTTCAGGGGCTACATGAACTGGAGATAGTAGAGCGCTACAGGGTGGACAGAGACATACTTTAGCAAATCACTGAGCTATGCCGCCCTTACCTCAGACCCAGAGCCAACAGAGGGGAACCCATCCCAGTGGAAACAAAGGTATGTGTAGCCTTAAGAATACTAGTTACAGGTACTTTCCAAAGACCTACTGGGAACATCATGGGGGTCTCACAAGCATCCACATCCAGGGTACTCCACCAGTTCCTGGATGTCATGCTAACACATGCCAGTGAGAACATTTATTTCCCCAGCACCCTTGAGGAGAGGACCAGCAATATGCATATCTTCCACTATGTAGCAAACTACCCCGAGGTACTGGGTGCCATAGACTACACCCATGTCCACACTGAATCACCACCTGGTGAAGAAGGTAAAGTGCATGTCAACCATAGGAGCTATCACTCCATCAACTGCCAGGTCATGTGCAATGCTGAGGGCATTATCATCAATGTGTGTACTGGCAGCCCTGGCAGTTATCAAAACTCCCACATCTGACATGCCTCACAGCTGTACCGGGCATTTGCTAGGGGGGACATCCCATATGGCAATCTTGTGAGGGTTGCTGGCTATGGACTGGAACCATGGCTGATGACACCCCTCAGAAATGTGCACACACACACACACACACACACTCACACACACACACACACACACACACACTGAAAAACGTCATAATGAGGCACATGTACAAACTAGAAACACCATAGAGTGTGTGCTTGGGCTGCTCAAGTCACAGTTCCACTGCCTTGACATATCTTGTGAAGCCCTGCAGTAGTCTCCAGCCACATGTGCACACATGTTCATAGTATCTGTCATGCTACTCAGTATGATCCTGCAGAAGCAGCTTCAGCAGGAACAGCACAGGGAAGGGGGACACAAACCCCCACCATTGCCAAGGTCCTCACATGCACAGGGGGACTCAGTGGAGGAACCCCATGAGCCTATCCCTATAGGCAGATATAGGCATGTCCAGTATGCCCTGGTCTTGGAAAAGAGGCAATGCATAGGACGTACACTAACACCCTAGGGACCCAGGGACTGACACCTTTCTCTGACTTGCACACACACAGTAAAAAGGATGCCACACACATCACACTACCTGTACCTTACCATGTATAGGCTGTGTACTGTGTGCATCCAACAGAGTCAGCTCTCAAGCACTGTCCTCACAACTTCTGCAGACACAAGGTAAGTCACTCTTCTTAACAACAAATTAATGTTGTATTATTTTGTGCTAAAATATCTATGGTATCTCTGCATGTATGCAAGGGAATGGGGTGGCCACAGGGATGGCAGCAGACAACTCACAGCTATATGGGACAACAGGAAATATCCATCAAATGCTGGCTTACCCAGAATATGCAGTAGACCCTTAGGTGACAAAACTAACTGCAGTATATGTGGGGGACTAACAAACTGTGGGGTCATAGGTCATATGCATGGATTTTGATGTTGGAGTCTCATGCACATCTCTCAGCCTCTCATAGCAAGTCACCTGTACAAAGCCAGAAAGAAATGTGTGGTAAAGGCCCACTAATAGGGACAATGATGGAATAGTCCACTTAGGAACCTACACAGTGAGATCACAGCAGGTCTTGCAGTTGCCTTAACTCTCCGAAGGGTAAGAAGTCTGAAACTCAAATGTCTGTCATAACTGTCTAACCTTCGGTCTCTAGTGATATGCCAGTATTCTCCAAGACAAGCACAATACTATGCTAAATGGAACCAAAATATAAAGCAAACCTCTGGACAGTCTGTGGAAATATGTACAGTTGAGAGGTATGCCCCCCTCCCCTCAACACACCTGTCTTCATATAGCAATGTAGGAACATTCATGTTTGTCTGATCTGAGGATTTCTGTCAGTAAGTAATGACACAATGCAGTTCAGTGCCAGACATCATATATGTCAGTAAAATATCTGCTAAAACAAACACTGTTACTCTAGCAATTTTCTACATTTGCAAGAGCAATATTTACAGTATCTTCCTATGTTTGGGCCATTGTCCCCCCATTTTAACAGACTATCTCCAGATTTCTTGCACTAACAGGTTGAGAGGTATAGCTGTGATACACAAAACCCCAGACCAGAGTACATCTATCTTTGAAATGGAGTCCCACTCATACTATAGAAGGCCATACTGGGCATGCTCCTACACTTAGAGAATTACAGCCCTTGTCTAAAGCCACAACGGACTATATAACTGTATTGTGCATATATGTCTTTGCATGCAGACAGCTATGTGCACCTTAACTGTCTCTACCCATATCCATCATACAGGATGACCCTCAGCTCTCTGTAGGTGGCCCATATGTGATATATCTGCATCTGTTGCATGTGAAACACAGACATTTATATGGGCAACATATAACAATATTTCAAGCTAACACACGCATACACATGGGGAAGAGAGAGACGGACAGTGATAGAGAGAGAACAAGAGACAGGAAGACACAGGCAGAGAGTGAGTCATAGACAGGGATACCATGAAAGGCATAAAGTGATGTCCTTCTGTGGACAATTGCATACCAGTTTTAACCAGTTGCATGTGTCAGCATGAAGGTGAGCTCTATTGTGTAATACTAGTGAGGTAGGGGTTGTAATATCACATCACCTGCCTTGTGTGTGTGTGTGTGTGTGTGTGTGTGTGTGTGTGTGTGTGTGTGTGTGTGTGTGTGTGTGTGTGTGTGTGTGTGTGTGTGTGTGTGTGTGTGTGTGTGTGTGTGTGTTTGCAGGTTAAAGTATTATGAGGCCTTTCCCAACCAGTACACTTCCCATTGCCCTACTTTACAAGATCTGCTGATGTCATTCACCTTAGAAGTGCCTTTGGACACTCTTCAGCCCTATAAGCTCCATGGTGCATGCAATAACTGTGTAACACTGTAGTATAAATAACTAGATAGGTAGTGGTTCTAATCTCAGTCCTGGCAAATGTGTGTGTGTGTGTGTGTGTGTGTGTGTGTGTGTGTGTGTGTGTGTGTGTGTGTGTGTGTGTGTGTGCATATGTGTGTGTGTGAGTGTGTGTGTGTGTGTGTGCATATGTGTGTGTGTGTGTGTGTGTGTGTGTGTGTGTGTGTGTGTGTGTGTGTGTGTGTGTGTTTGTGTGTGTAGGTGAAAGTATTTTGAGGCCTTTCCCACCCAGTACACTTCCCATTGCTCTGGCTTAGAAGACCTGCTGATGTCATTCACCTTAAATGTACCTTTGAACATTCTTCAGCCCTATAAGCTCGGTGGCACATGAAATAACTGTGTAACACTGTATTACAAATGACTAGATTGGTAGGGTTCTAATCTCAAATACTAGCAGCTGTGATACTGCGTGTGTGTGGGTGAGAACCATATCTTTTCTGGGTGTGTGTTGGTTATACCATTTTGAGGCCTATTCCACCCAGTACACTTCTCATTGCCCTACTTTACAAGGGCTGCTGAAGTCATTCACCTTAGATGTATCTTTGGACACTTATCTGCCCTATAAGCATTATGGTGCATGTGATAAATAGGCCGCACTATAGTATGTACAAGTAGATAGGTAGGTGTTTGAATCTCAATACAACTATACTACTATGTGTGTTTTTGTGTGAAGCATTTCCCCTGTGTGTGTTGGCTATACCATTTTAAGGCCTGTTGACCCCCCTCCCCATGGAATTTTCTTAAAGAGCCAATTGATGGCATCCACATTGCAAACACAGTCACACATTTTCTAACACAAAGGGACTGTGGTGCATGCAAAACTCATATCAATCTGTATTGTACATAACTAGAGAGGTAGGTCATATAATAGGAAAAGTGTCAACTCTGTGTGCATGTGTATTTCAATGCATGTCCCCATGCACCTGTGTATCTGTGTTTCAGATGGCTATACCAAGTTAAGGGCCTGTGAACCCACCACTGGCAATCCTAACAGCCCCTGCAATTGCCACCAACTTGAATAGTAGTGGCAGACACTGAAACACTATAGTAGCTCTGTGGTGTTTGTGTTATGTATTCAGCAGTATTATTTGTACAACTAGGCAGGGTCAGGTTCTGCTATCAGCAAGAGCAGGTCATGATAGAGTGTGTGTGTGTGTGTGTGTGTGTGTGTGTGTGTGTGTGTGTGTGTGTGTGTGTGTGTGTGTGTGTGTGTGTGTGTGTGTGTGTGTGTGTGTGCATGCATGTGTGTGTGTATGTATGTATGTATGTACATCCCCTTGCAGCAGTCTGCCTGTGTTATGGCCACCAGCATACTTCTCAACCTCACACAGAAAGACTTTTAATTAGATTCATATGGAAAAATGGGGCAAACACCAAACATTGAGCACAACCTTCACATATTGCTGTGACATGCGTAGAAAGTAGATACCAGAACAGGTTGTGCATGTGAACATACTTTCCAAAGTGTATGTGTCGTTACATGACAATAGCTGTCATGAATCTGCAATGTTGGTCTGTCATGATTTTCCCACAGTTCACCAGAAAACCACATTTTATGACAGATGGAAAGAAAGTATGTGGCAAACATCAGGACAATTTGCAGACATATGCAGAGGTCATAGGTAAGGCCACCATGTGTACAACCCTGCAAGTCCATGTTTGGTAAGGTGTGACCTGTGACAACTGAAACAGTACAGAAGTCCCAAGAGTGTAGGACAACAAAAATGTCACACGGTCCTGTACTGATTGCATAGAGCATTTAATGCACAGCAGAAGCACCTCAATGTTATGACAAATAGTGTAAGCTAAGGTAATGTCACACAAAGAAGGTGTCATACTAGCAAACCAGAGGAAGTCCTGTGTTTTGCACTTGCCATGGACATGGTATGTCTTGCCAACTGTCACGTTACTACAAGTCGTGTCTCACACTCCACAACTCCACATTTGATAATGTTGCAAAGCCATTCATTGTCAGTTGTGTGTGTGCAATATGTATACATGTGAAGGCCCTGTGACTACCTGGTGCCCCCAATAACCACAAATATATCGGCATGAATGCTAACTGGCTCCACCCACATATGTGGGTACAGCCTAAGGCTGTGTGAACTGTAAGTATTTTGCACTCTGTCATTGAACGACAAACTGCTGTTAACACACTGTGATGAGCCATACAGTGGGTATGGAATGATATCAAGGTAACCAAAGTGGAACAAAACAACAATAACTCTTAGAATAGCAAGCGTAGATCCCCTGGACTCGAGCCGTGAATCAGAAGCAAACTCGCCTGTTGCTTTTTGTCATACAACTTTATTCGATAACTGCCAGCACCACAAAGTACATCTAGTAAGAATGGTTGAGCGCTTTCATCTGCATTTACCAGATTTCTTCAGAATCATTTACCCTAACATGTCACTTCCTTTATATACACAAATTTTTGGCGCCAAAAAGTTAATTACATAATTGGTTAAAAACAAAATTGTTACTTAAAACAAAATCACTCAATTAACATTTGTTGAGAATAAAATGCAATAAAAGTCACAAAAATATGTATATTAACCACTGTCATAAAATGTACTATATACCAGTACTAAAGTGCTTTTATACAGTGCATGATACATTTCATTATTGGGTCCCTTATACTATCTACCCTATGCTAAAATTTTGAATTTATAAATTCATAGTAAAAATATATATTGTGTGTTAATGTATAAAATATATATATAAATTGTACTCGGCTGATGAAATTTCCTTACTCTAATGCCAAAAAAGGCTTGATACTTATATGGTCATTTATACCCGGGGGGGATGTGGCATCTAAACATATCTGCCACTTACTTTCTAACCAAGCTAAATATATTTTCCAATTTCCTCCTCTGTCATTTACCTCTACCTGGTCTATAATAGCAAATTTAAAACTATGTTCACTTCCTTTTCTATAATGTGTCTACTTAGAGCGTTCTTAGTATCTCCTTTCCTAATACTATACAGGTGCTCGTTTTGAATTTCCTCTCAGTCTTTCCTATATAGTATCGTCACATTTCTCACACTCAGCAATATACACAACGCTGTGTATTGCAATTACCCTTCATAGGGTATACTACAGATTTCACAATATTCTTAAGTCTCATCCTACATTTTGTGTTAATATATTTACACTGACTACATGCACCACAACTCGTAGTGCCCTTCCTACTGTTTCCTGTGTAGGCCTTTTTCTTAGTCTCTATTATTCTTTTAAATTCAAACCTGTTTTATATACTATAGAGGGTTACCTAGTATGTTTCCAATAGGTACATTACTAGTAATTATGTCCCAATGTTTCTTTAAAATTTCTGTCATAATGTTGGTATAGGGGTTAAACCTGATGATGCATACTCTATTATCTCGGTCTATTTGGACTTTAGTACTCACCATACTGCCTGTACCCAGTAGTGGTACATATTTACTACCCCATTCTTTCTTAACATAAGACGTAATGTTGGTCAACATATGTTTAGGGTAACCTCTATCTAAAAATAACTTAAAAGGAGTATCTAATTCACTTTGCATAGTCTCCTTAGTCGATTACATTCTGGCTATCCTTATGCATTGGCCTTTAACTACATTACGAAAAATGTGGCCAGGATGACAACTGCTATAATGTATGTAGTCATTTGAAAACGTGGGTTTTCTGTATATTCTAGACTCAAACCCTTGTCCTGTAGTACTAATCCAAGTGTCCAGATATGCTATTCCCACTTTGTCATACTGGTAGGTAAATTTGAGGAATTCCGTGGTGTTATTAAGGTACTCTAAGAACTCTTGTATCTTCTCTTCTGGACCTTTCCATAAAATAAACATGTCGTCCAGGAACCTAGTGTATAATCCGATGTATTGGTAATATTCACTTGGGAAGATGTATTTGTTCTCCCACTCGAGCATAACCAAATTAGCAAAAATGGGGGCACAAGAAGCCCCCATTGCAACACCACGAGTTTGTTTATAGTGTTGACCAGTGGAAGATGTAGTTGTGGTCTAGGACCAGCCCCATCATATCCATGATGAGATTGATCCTGTCCCAACTACAACCTGAATACTTGGTCATGCTATTACAAAAATATTCAAGGCCAATATCTGCCGGTATACTGGAAAATAAATCTTTCACATCAACTGTAAGGAAAATCAAATTCTCCTGCCAAACTTCATCCGTTAGTTTGCTCAAAAAATCCCATGAATCTTTTACTATGTGGTTAACTTTAGTATATATATGTTTCATCCAGTGGTCAATGGCTACCCCTAACTTAAATGTTTTCGATTTGGAGCCAGATATAATAGGTCTAAAAGGTGGATGTTCCAGATTTTTATGTAATTTAGGTATTCCTATAATTTTAGATAATAATGGAAAATCATTTTTGAAAAATTCATATACTTCGTTGGTTATTCTTCTATCTAATAAATACTCCTCTACAGCAAAATCTATCCTTCTATATCCTGTAATTATTTGGTTCAACGACACTTGTTCGTAGTTACCAGATTCATTTAGGATCTTCTGTATTTCCCTTAGATATTCTTTATTTTCAAAAATCACAATCCCACCACCTTTATCTGGCTTCATTATTCTTATCTCATCATTCATAATGAGATTCTCTAAACATTTCCTTTCTTCAGTTAGTAAATTGTCCTTATTTGCTGTGGAATCTAACTTGTTATTCTTTATATTCCTGTGTAAAATGTGTAAATCTTTACAAACCATTTTCTCGTATAAAGCTATCTGTGCGTTAGATACAGGAATGTACATGCTTTTCTTAGTTAACTTGTTACAATTAGTGTTTCCTTTTCCCTTATTCTGGCCTTGATTGAACTGTATAGCAAGAAAGTCTTCTACAGAATAATTTCACCTCTTTTATGGCATCAAAAATATCAAATTTAACTGTGGGTATGAATTTCATCCCCTTGCTAAACAATGTAGTAATTTCCGTAGTAACCTGAACTTGTGTATAGTTGTATACTTTAAACCCTTCAAAGCAATGTATGTTCGGATGCCTTACTGGATTTTCCTCAGGTATACTAATACTGGTACAAAAAGTAGACGCCTTCTCATTAATTCTGTTGTCTACAGGGGTGGGGGGTGTATGCTTCTGTACACTTTTTCCACCACCTTCTCCGTCAATCATTCCATCTGTATTCTCTAATGATTGTATCCCCTTTGCCATCTTTTTGGTGCCGGGTAAAATCGCCCCCCTTGAAAATTTTCTTCTTGTTCAACCTATACTTTCTTCTTCTTCCTTTGTTTCAACTACTTCAAATACCCCTTCCCTTTCATCTGTATACTTAGGCCAGATGTACGCTCTTCCTGTCCTATATATTTCCAAATCTCGCTCTATTTTATTCATTTTTCTATTGTAAACATTATGCACTTTACTTTTTGCATTAGTAAACTGTTTGGAATATAAATCATACCATTCAACAAAATCCACATCTTTTATAATAGATTCATTTAAACATTCTACTTCCTGTAGAAGGGCATTAATTTTTTCTTCATTACATTTCAAAAGTGCTTTCATGTACGAAAAGCCAAAATCGTCGAACATTTTGTTAAACAATTGCTCAATTTTTGAAGAATATTTTAAACCCAGTGGTAGTTTAAAAAACCTCAAACCTTTTGGTACCACTTGTAATTGAATACATTTTTCAAGATATGCATTGTCCACTTTTACACTTTTAAGTTGTATTAGTTTTTTACCCAATAAATAAATTCTGGATTTCACATCATTAGTAACATTTTCCTCACATTCATATACTTTTTGCCTGTATTCACTTGTATTTCTCCCCCCAAAATTATCTTCATCAGCTAAAAATTCATTTAGTACTTTAGATACATTTAAATTTACAGGTAAATGCAGATGAAAGCGCTCAACCATTCTTACTAGATGTACTTTGTGGTGCTGGCAGTTATCGAATAAAAATGATATCAAGGTCCCAGCCTCAAGCAGTATACAGACAGCAGTGCCACCATGACATACAGCAAGTACATGTCCCCACCATGTCCCATATCAGTGCCAACCCCATAAACACACAGACTGCAATGTCTGGCCTGGGTACCCAGGATAGCAACATAGTTGCATTCAGGCACCAAGTATTGGCAGTCATCAGAAATTGCTTGTATGTGGTTCACCACATAGGTGAAGGGACCAGACCCAGCCAAAAGGTTGACATTATTTCTGAATAGTCCTCAGTCAGTAAAACAGTACATTAGAAGCAAGGCCTGTCTGCTATGTACCTGTGCAGACATCTCCTGAATCTGTAAAGTCTATGTTAACTCCCACAAAGGTCAGCCATGTCCCTCAACACACACACATGTGGCATTGGTACAGGATAATATGTGTATTTGTGAACATGTACAGTACAAGCTGTGATACTACCCAAATCACTGACATTCACAATAAGTGTGCACTTGTGTGCATTACAAAACCCCACCCACAAATGCAGTTTGACCTGACATATGCATCCAGGTATGCACAGGCTGCCAGTATGAATGCTACAGTATTGAAGTGATGACCACTGGAGCCTTACATGTAAGCTCCTTTGCTGTTGACTCTGTGCCACCAACCTCCATGACAAATGTGGGGATGTGTGCCGAGGAAGCAATGGCTCCACCAAGGTTGGTGAGAAACTCCTCTGTTGGTGTCAGTGGTGCTTCTGTAGCAGGCCCTCCACCGGTGCCAGCATGGTCCCTGGGCACAGCTGCAGCCCTTTGCATGCTTTGTGTATTAAGTCTGTGGCATGGTGTCGGACCTGTTCATAGCCCCTGCTGTGGTGTCCAATATTGTTGATGGTCCCCACCAGTTTTTCCCACCGGGTAGTTCATTGTTGCATGTGCTGCTGATTTCTCCCCAATAGTACCCTGTGATGTAGTCTCAGGGAATCCAAGATCACTACAGTCTCGGACACCATGTATGGTGGGTGATGTCTATGATACATCTCACCTGGAAGACATGAATAGGGGAACACATCACAGGTGCACATACATTGGCTACAATTGTATACAGACCATACACATCCACATTTGCTAGCACTATTCATCGCTAACACCCACATTATACCCATGCCATCTATCAGTACAGTATGTGTGTGAGTATTGTGAACATACTAGCATTATAGCATGTGTTGCCCCCATTATCCTGATGTGTCATGTTCCCCCCGATGTGGACATTCCAGGAACATCTGAAGTACACAGTAACAGAAAGTTGTACATATGTGGTGTAGGGTGACCTACTCAGAGGTGTCTGACATCTGCAGTACCAGATGTCATTATTTTCTGACTGCAGTCCTTCATGATTTGCCACTAATTTACCAGAAAAACAAACTTTTATGGAAAACATGCCCAAACTTGTGAGGCAAATATCAGGACATTCTGCAAAGCCCTGTACAGTTCAGAGATATACTGCAGGCATAGCCATCATGGATGTCTGTAGGTGCTGGACAGCAGAATAACATGCAACTTGACAGTCCTGGAAGTGTTGTTGAGTGCTACTGTTTAAGTTCCTATTTCCCATGACTGCATCCCCCCCATCTGCATTCCATTACCTACTTAATTGTTTGACATACCTGGTATAGTGCTGTACCTCTTTTTCAGAATAATTCCACAAAAGGTGTTGGGAATAGTCGCAGTCTGTCTTCTTGATGTAAGGATCAGACCTGTTTAGCACAGGCATCAGCTTGCTTTTTGTAGGTAATGCTCATGAAGAAGTGATGGCCTATGCACCAGTCTGTTGCTCCCATTTGCTAATTGCATCTAGAACAGCTGGGTTGCCTTCCTATTAGCCAAAGTCATGGCAATACAGTGCTATAATTAAGACCTTCATGTGGGCCTTGCCCCTTTTCTTGGGCTGTGACGAGGACATTATGGAGGTGTTGGGATTACATCATCACAGAGGGTAGGTGGAAATATTGTCCACTGTTTGGATTGATGTGTTGTGTCCAAAGCTTTGTATGCTATGTCCACATACCTCTCAACCTCTTAGCACAGGAAATGTGGATACAGCACAATAAAATGTGTGGACAAAGGGTCACAAATAGGGAGATATTTTACATATTGGTGTCATAACCGTAGAGAATTGCTGGAGTAACAGAGTTTGTTTTGACATTTAGTTTCTGAGGGAATTGAAGTCTGACACTCAGATATGTATTATCATTTAATGACTTTCATCCTGACATCATCCCAGAGATTTAGCAGAATACCACAACTTTTATGAGAAATAAGCCATAAATATAAGCCATAACCTCAGACATTCTGTGGAAATCTGTACAGTCACATGTGAGACTTTGCAGCATTTATTGGTCTGCGTACTGGTTCTGTGTCTGTATCAGAGGTCCAAGTACACAGTAATTTCAGTCACTGTATGTCAGAGTACTGTGTGACTGGCTATCAGGATGTGTTCATATAACTCAGTTACTGTACTCAAGAGGTCATTTGGCTTACTGGTATGTTGCCCTGACTGCAGTTCAAATGGTTCTGTGTTCATAATTTGTCAGTGGTGTTTTTTGCCCTAAAGGTATATGCATGTACTGCCTGATAACCTTACAAATGCATCAGCATACCAAAAACTGTACATATTTTCACAGAATGTCCAGAGTTTGTGCTCATATTTTTGGTCTGTTCCTCAGAATATTTGTTGTTTTCTGGCAATTAACTGAGATAATATGAGGTTTGATGGCACTACATAATGACAGAGGTTTGAGTTACAGACTTTGAATCCTTCAGCAAATGTATGTTAAAACAAACCATGTTACTCTAGCAACTTTCTTATGTGTATAACTGCATTATGTAAAATATGTGCCTATTGTTGTGCCTCTGTCCCCCATTTTGTCAGTGTTCATCTAGTTTCTTGGACTAAGAGGTTGACAGGTATGTGCATCAGTGTTTTCCCAAAGCTGATTTGGTGCAGTGGTACATTGCTCTGACTCTAGTGTAGAGGGTCCTGGATTCGAGAGTTGGCAATGATATCTTTTTTACCTACTGCTAAATGACTGCAATGCATGATATGTTTGAAAAAGTACCACAAAATTCCTACAGCTCATATGGTGTAGTATTACATTGCTCTGACTGTAGTGCATAGAGTCCTGGGTTTGAGAATTGGTACTACTATGTTTTTTCTCTAATGTTAAATGACTGCAATCCATGATATGTTTGAAAAAGCATTACAAATTCCCACAGCTCATATGGTGTAGTGGTGCACTGCTCAGACTGCAGTGCAGAGGGTCCTAGGTTTAGGACTTGCCAGGGCTGGTCATTTTGTTGCTGGGAAAAACAGGAGCTGACTGAGACAGAGTGATTAAAGTGGGTTTGTGTGGGTTTGTATGATGCTAAGTGATGTCAAGAAGTGCTTAGTCCTTCTTGGTGTTGCTTAGCACTGCTGATTCCTGCTTAAACCTGCGCTAATTTCAAAAAAAGAAAAGGGTGGCAGGGGGAAAAGAGCCTCACACCACACAGGGAGAGGTGTGGGTGACATACATTGTTTGTGTAATTCAGGGGTAAATTGATTGATATCGGTGTACTTGGGGGTGAAATGGAGAGCTATGTATGGGACATATTTTTTTGGGGGAGAGATGCCCCCTTTTTTTAAGGTGAGTGTGGGATGTTGGGGAAAGGTTGTAGGCATGTTTGGGGAGGTAAGTTGGGTAGGAGAGGTTGGTTTTGCAGACAGACAAGACAGCAGACAGGGGCGATGTATGACTCATGAGGGGGCTAAATACCTTGGACAGGGAGGGTGGTTGTGAATTGGAGGCCCATGTGCCCCCAGATGGAAACAGTGGGACTGAGGTCCTCACTCATGGGCAGTCACCACTGCCCCTTCACAGCCCCAAAGGTGGCTGTGCTGGGAGCTGGACAACAGTGGGAGGCTGGTCCTTGAGGTGCACCAGTCTGCCCTTGATCTGCCTCAGGTGTCCATCCAGCTCTGTCTGGATGACCCTGCACACCATACCTCAGAACTTTTTATGAGTGATGGGTTACTCTCCACGCCTGCACCCAGGAGGATGGGCCTCATCCCCTGAGGTAGTTCCACCTGAGGGTTGTGCAGGACCAGCAGAGGAGGCAGCTCCAGGTTGGGTCCCAGATGTGCTGGGGCCTGGTGCCACAGCCAGGTGAGGCGGGACAGGTGGATCTGCTGGAATCTGGTGTTGAGTTTTTTCAAAATGTATTGGTTAGTCATGAACAAAACATTTCAAAATTAGTTATAACAGCATGCGTGGGTATTCCAATTAACCCAGAACAATGGAAGTGAAACAACTGCATAGCAAACAGAGAACATGCATAAATGGAATAACAGTCAGCATTGTGACAGCATGCCAGTTGCATTTATGGCAACATGCCACCAACGATGATATTTGAACAGGGTATGTTAATAAGCAACCAATTAAATATATGAACAATAATAGAACACAAGTCCCAACATTAGGTTTTGAGAACAACATACTCGTAGTACTTGAATAATAATTATTGATGCAGATAAGGGATGGGGAGAGAAAAAAAGTCCATTAACAACTGTATAGGCTTCTATTTTTCACAACAGTACTGCTCAGTACGCTACAGGTCTGCCCTCACTTTACATCTACCTATGGCCCATAGCTTCTGTAACACATACATAACTGTTAAGCTGTCAATCTGGAATGGTATGGGGCAAACTGTGACAACTCTGGGTACATGACTAGAGGGGGACTCGTACATGTCAGGGTTACATATATTATGAAGAAGGTGTACCCTGCACTGATGTTGTGTGAATGTGCTACTGGCATACTTCACCTAAATTTTTATCTGTGTCCAAGGTTATTGGCAGCAGTGACCACTAGCCATGACAGTATGACAATTGAGAGACATGTATCTGGAAGAGTGCATAGTGTATGTACCCATCCAACTGTCATTTGCAGGTATAGGGTTGGAAAGTGGAACAGTTGTACACGGTTTATTAGTATACTCTTTTTACAGCTACTACAATCATTTCTTTACCTGTAAGACCTGTGGAGAACATATCTGTTAACACTATCTGGCTGCTTCTACAAATATTCAAGATTACTTGAGTGTAAATATTCACACATCTTAGTACCACTCCCTGGATTCAAACCATGGTCTGGGTGTGCAAAAATGAACAACAAAGCTGTTTCTTATCACACTAAGCTACTGAGGAATCTCTGTTGCTTGCTTGACTGATTTCTGCCTAATACTCTCTTGGGTAGACAGTCTGACCTTGTAATCTAAGTGTAGTGTCACCAAAGACTGTGGTGACAGTTGAACATACATGCCTGAGATTCATGCATGACAGATAGTGTACTGTGTATTAACCCTTTTAAATAATAAGATCTGGAATGCAAAGGTTAACACAAGGCAATGCTGCAGGGGACACACTATAATGCATTACACATTACTATTCAAGGTTCAGATCTTAGTGCAGGACATATTTCATATTTCATTTGTATCTTGTTTTACAGCTCCACAATCTACAGTTTTGCATAACAGCTGGTTATCAGAACAGCCTCAGTTAATGCATGCTGTCAAAGCCATATTTACTGTGAAGCACCTGTACACATTCTATTTCTTCAACAACATATCAGATTAAACTCAACAGTTTGTGGTATAAATCTTTATTTGAGTAACAAGACACAGTGCTTTATCATAGTTGAGATTCTACATTCAGTATTACTGCATATCCCACAGATCAATATTGGTCTGACAAACTTTATTTATTTAGTACACTCAGAACACACTATACCTACTGGCAGTAAACAATGTACTCTTTCTTATTTATTGCACTATATACTGCAAGATAGATCTGTACACACCAGACTCTTGGTTCAGCCTCAACAGTCTGTCCGAATGGGGTTCCACTTTGCTAGCTCTCTCTTCTGCAGCTGTAGGGGGAAACAACCATTATGCATACATGTCTATCACATACTCAGGCTAGAATTTGGTACAGCTATGGGTGAAATACTTACAAACTACTGGGGCATTCCCGTCTTGAGCTTCTTGGATCCATTGGGCCAAGAGACCCCCTTTCTCCACTGTAGGTTGGCATAGTGATGTCATACCTGCTCATCAGTTTGGGGGATTTCAGTGGCACTGGAGAGGTTGTGTGCCAGATGGTCCCAGGTCTTATATTTGTATTGGGAGACCTGGTACTGGCCCTGCAGCAATCTGTTTTCATGGTGTTGCACAAGGAACCCAGCCATGACCCTGGACTCCAAAATGCCCCAGTACTGCACCCAAAAGCATGCTCCCTCTGCAACTACAGACAAAGTTCCTGCAGTGATCAAACTACAACAGGTTCTGGCTGTATTCCCACCTGTGTGGTTTAAATAAGGCCATATTCCCATCCTTTGCCATCATTGGACTATTTTAAAAATGCTGAGCACAGCTCAGTGGTGCACAAACCTGCTAAGCTGAGTTGAGCAGTGCTTAAAGGGGGAAATGCTGAGCAGTGCTTAGCAGTGCACAAATCCACTTAGCTGGGCTGAATGCTGCTTACAATTACACTTCGTAGCAATGCTCAAACCAGCTCAGCAGAGCTAAGCACTGCTAAGCATTGCTCAGTTTTTATTTAAAGGAAAGTAATGAAATGAACATTAATTACTCCTTACTGACATATTATTAAGTGTATATATTTTACTTTACATGATGTCCCCCTATATGCTTTGATTACACTACTTTGGGGTGTGACGGTACTGTCTGGGACACTTGTGTTTACATGGGGGATTTCACATCATATTTCCACTAACACTGGATAGGAAAGGTAAGGTGTACTAGACAGTGGTGTGACCAGTACTACAGTATAGTACAGAAACCTTGGCAGTAAAGGCAGAACAGTTGAAGAAGCTAGAGGTGATGGAAATGAAGTGCCTGAGAAAGGTGGTAGGATGCACACTGTGGGACAAATGAAGAAATGAGGACATAAGAGCAGAAGTCAAAGTAGCTCTGATTGCAGTAAAGATCAAAGAGAGCAGATTACTGTGGTTTACGCACATGTGTAGAAAAGGAGAAGACAATCTATTAAGGAAGGTTTGGGACAGACAGGAAGAAGGTAAGAGGAAGCGAGGATGTCCAGCAAAGAGGTGGATGGATTGTGTGAAAGAAGATCTGTGACAATCAGGCATGAATGCTGAAAAAGGCAGGAGTGTGGCACTGAATCAAGAGAGTTGTCGAAAGTTAACACGATACCCCGACCCCATGTAGCAAAAATGGGAAAAGGGGGGCTGATGATGATGATGACTGGACTTTTGGACCAACTACACTACCCTGGTTAACAAATATCAATTACTACATCATTAAATAAATAAATTATTTCACAGTGATTTCCCATGTAAAAGCTGAATGGCCTGTCTTGGTAACTGAATTGTGAACTACTGCACGCAAAGCCAAAGCTCTAACCACTAAGCTAAATCAGCATTCAAATTTGCAGCTATACATTTCTATACAGCTCTTCACAGTCATTTAGGCACTGCTGAGCAATGTGCCGCGGAGTGCCAACCCACTCAGCTAAACTTAAACTTCACATATAAAGGGAAAAAATAGAATACAAGCATTTTAAATAGATTTTTGGATTATCCTCACTTTGCAAGGTTTAGCGCCACTGCCTGTCGTGGCGCACCACGCAGTAAGATTTAAACGGGAAAAAAAAGTAAAATTTATTATGTTTACGTACATTTACATTACATAATACTTATTTCTACATTAAATGTAACTCAGCAAACATAACTAGCATTGGTAAACTATTCAATTAATGATTTACCAATGCTAGCTTCCATCTACACACACTTCACTGCTTACAAGGAAACTTGTTCCGTGTAAGCAAGTGAAAACTCATTCATGTCAGCACATCAACTAGCTGCTCAAACTGTGTAAAGTGCATGAAGCCCATTCCATTAATAGTGCAGGGATCGTGCAGTCTATACAGTGCTACAGGCAGCACAAAAAGCCTCTGTGTAGTCTCTACATGCAGCCTACATGGACTTTCATGAATACTGGCCTATATAAACAAATGAAATACATTACATTAAAAGCCAAAACTTTAATCAGTCATGAAACACCCCATCACAATATGAATAATTCAAAAATATATATCTGCAGTACTAGAATTCAAATATGCAAATGCAAATCCTTACATACAGTCTAAGAGGTGATATGGCAATCTCTGACTTGCAATAAGGTAAAGCTATCCTCCTCCTTCCTAAAGGTTGAGAAGGCAGATTAAATCAACACCAGAAGTATCATTAACATCTTCAGCTCTCTCATGCTGCTATACTAAGTCCTTCACGGTACCATGTAAAACAAGTGTATATCTCTAAGGTGAACACTTCACTTCCATGTGTCTCCCTTTCACCATTTTCTGGATATAACACAACTCATACCCCTGCAATTCAAACACAGTACAAAAAGTCAGGAGTAAACACAAGTGGAAGGTGACTTCCACAGCTTGCCATATTATTAGTATTGTTCAAAATAAGACAAAAAATTAATCCGCACACGCAGAAAACTCTGTTTTCTAGCATCTTATAAACAGTGGGAATTTCAAGCATAGGCAGAAATACAAAATATGTAAATTTACCATTTATGTCATACAGTTCAGACAAATTACGTGACT